>NW_027152465.1:0-140778 GCF_040937935.1 Hyperolius riggenbachi | reverse complement strand
TTTAACATAGAAAACTTACCGTTGGCTCTCGATTCTAATCTATCACTCCGATTTGCAAACGGATTTCACTGAAGCTGTAACTTTCATCCCAGAACATAGTTTAGGGGCCATTACCTCTTCAACTATAGTCATTTTTCTTTCGATTGCAAACGTAACCAGTTTTTCAATGGTGTAATGGTTTAACATAGAAAACTTACCGTTGGCTCTCGATTCTAATCTATCACTCCGATTTGCAAACGGATTTCACTGAAGCTGTAACTTTCATCCCAGAACATAGTTTAGGGGCCATTACCTCTTCAACTATAGTCATTTTTCTTTCGATTGCAAACGTAACCAGTTTTTCAATGGTGTAATGGTTTAACATAGAAAACTTACCGTTGGCTCTCGATTCTAATCTATCACTCCGATTTGCAAACGGATTTCACTGAAGCTGTAACTTTCATCCCAGAACATAGTTTAGGGGCCATTACCTCTTCAACTATAGTCATTTTTCTTTCGATTGCAAACGTAACCAGTTTTTCAATGGTGTAATGGTTTAACATAGAAAACTTACCGTTGGCTCTCGATTCTAATCTATCACTCCGATTTGCAAACGGATTTCACTGAAGCTGTAACTTTCATCCCAGAACATAGTTTAGGGGCCATTACCTCTTCAACTATAGTCATTTTTCTTTCGATTGCAAACGTAACCAGTTTTTCAATGGTGTAATGGTTTAACATAGAAAACTTACCGTTGGCTCTCGATTCTAATCTATCACTCCGATTTGCAAACGGATTTCACTGAAGCTGTAACTTTCATCCCAGAACATAGTTTAGGGGCCATTACCTCTTCAACTATAGTCATTTTTCTTTCGATTGCAAACGTAACCAGTTTTTCAATGGTGTAATGGTTTAACATAGAAAACTTACCGTTGGCTCTCGATTCTAATCTATCACTCCGATTTGCAAACGGATTTCACTGAAGCTGTAACTTTCATCCCAGAACATAGTTTAGGGGCCATTACCTCTTCAACTATAGTCATTTTTCTTTCGATTGCAAACGTAACCAGTTTTTCAATGGTGTAATGGTTTAACATAGAAAACTTACCGTTGGCTCTCGATTCTAATCTATCACTCCGATTTGCAAACGGATTTCACTGAAGCTGTAACTTTCATCCCAGAACATAGTTTAGGGGCCATTACCTCTTCAACTATAGTCATTTTTCTTTCGATTGCAAACGTAACCAGTTTTTCAATGGTGTAATGGTTTAACATAGAAAACTTACCGTTGGCTCTCGATTCTAATCTATCACTCCGATTTGCAAACGGATTTCACTGAAGCTGTAACTTTCATCCCAGAACATAGTTTAGGGGCCATTACCTCTTCAACTATAGTCATTTTTCTTTCGATTGCAAACGTAACCAGTTTTTCAATGGTGTAATGGTTTAACATAGAAAACTTACCGTTGGCTCTCGATTCTAATCTATCACTCCGATTTGCAAACGGATTTCACTGAAGCTGTAACTTTCATCCCAGAACATAGTTTAGGGGCCATTACCTCTTCAACTATAGTCATTTTTCTTTCGATTGCAAACGTAACCAGTTTTTCAATGGTGTAATGGTTTAACATAGAAAACTTACCGTTGGCTCTCGATTCTAATCTATCACTCCGATTTGCAAACGGATTTCACTGAAGCTGTAACTTTCATCCCAGAACATAGTTTAGGGGCCATTACCTCTTCAACTATAGTCATTTTTCTTTCGATTGCAAACGTAACCAGTTTTTCAATGGTGTAATGGTTTAACATAGAAAACTTACCGTTGGCTCTCGATTCTAATCTATCACTCCGATTTGCAAACGGATTTCACTGAAGCTGTAACTTTCATCCCAGAACATAGTTTAGGGGCCATTACCTCTTCAACTATAGTCATTTTTCTTTCGATTGCAAACGTAACCAGTTTTTCAATGGTGTAATGGTTTAACATAGAAAACTTACCGTTGGCTCTCGATTCTAATCTATCACTCCGATTTGCAAACGGATTTCACTGAAGCTGTAACTTTCATCCCAGAACATAGTTTAGGGGCCATTACCTCTTCAACTATAGTCATTTTTCTTTCGATTGCAAACGTAACCAGTTTTTCAATGGTGTAATGGTTTAACATAGAAAACTTACCGTTGGCTCTCGATTCTAATCTATCACTCCGATTTGCAAACGGATTTCACTGAAGCTGTAACTTTCATCCCAGAACATAGTTTAGGGGCCATTACCTCTTCAACTATAGTCATTTTTCTTTCGATTGCAAACGTAACCAGTTTTTCAATGGTGTAATGGTTTAACATAGAAAACTTACCGTTGGCTCTCGATTCTAATCTATCACTCCGATTTGCAAACGGATTTCACTGAAGCTGTAACTTTCATCCCAGAACATAGTTTAGGGGCCATTACCTCTTCAACTATAGTCATTTTTCTTTCGATTGCAAACGTAACCAGTTTTTCAATGGTGTAATGGTTTAACATAGAAAACTTACCGTTGGCTCTCGATTCTAATCTATCACTCCGATTTGCAAACGGATTTCACTGAAGCTGTAACTTTCATCCCAGAACATAGTTTAGGGGCCATTACCTCTTCAACTATAGTCATTTTTCTTTCGATTGCAAACGTAACCAGTTTTTCAATGGTGTAATGGTTTAACATAGAAAACTTACCGTTGGCTCTCGATTCTAATCTATCACTCCGATTTGCAAACGGATTTCACTGAAGCTGTAACTTTCATCCCAGAACATAGTTTAGGGGCCATTACCTCTTCAACTATAGTCATTTTTCTTTCGATTGCAAACGTAACCAGTTTTTCAATGGTGTAATGGTTTAACATAGAAAACTTACCGTTGGCTCTCGATTCTAATCTATCACTCCGATTTGCAAACGGATTTCACTGAAGCTGTAACTTTCATCCCAGAACATAGTTTAGGGGCCATTACCTCTTCAACTATAGTCATTTTTCTTTCGATTGCAAACGTAACCAGTTTTTCAATGGTGTAATGGTTTAACATAGAAAACTTACCGTTGGCTCTCGATTCTAATCTATCACTCCGATTTGCAAACGGATTTCACTGAAGCTGTAACTTTCATCCCAGAACATAGTTTAGGGGCCATTACCTCTTCAACTATAGTCATTTTTCTTTCGATTGCAAACGTAACCAGTTTTTCAATGGTGTAATGGTTTAACATAGAAAACTTACCGTTGGCTCTCGATTCTAATCTATCACTCCGATTTGCAAACGGATTTCACTGAAGCTGTAACTTTCATCCCAGAACATAGTTTAGGGGCCATTACCTCTTCAACTATAGTCATTTTTCTTTCGATTGCAAACGTAACCAGTTTTTCAATGGTGTAATGGTTTAACATAGAAAACTTACCGTTGGCTCTCGATTCTAATCTATCACTCCGATTTGCAAACGGATTTCACTGAAGCTGTAACTTTCATCCCAGAACATAGTTTAGGGGCCATTACCTCTTCAACTATAGTCATTTTTCTTTCGATTGCAAACGTAACCAGTTTTTCAATGGTGTAATGGTTTAACATAGAAAACTTACCGTTGGCTCTCGATTCTAATCTATCACTCCGATTTGCAAACGGATTTCACTGAAGCTGTAACTTTCATCCCAGAACATAGTTTAGGGGCCATTACCTCTTCAACTATAGTCATTTTTCTTTCGATTGCAAACGTAACCAGTTTTTCAATGGTGTAATGGTTTAACATAGAAAACTTACCGTTGGCTCTCGATTCTAATCTATCACTCCGATTTGCAAACGGATTTCACTGAAGCTGTAACTTTCATCCCAGAACATAGTTTAGGGGCCATTACCTCTTCAACTATAGTCATTTTTCTTTCGATTGCAAACGTAACCAGTTTTTCAATGGTGTAATGGTTTAACATAGAAAACTTACCGTTGGCTCTCGATTCTAATCTATCACTCCGATTTGCAAACGGATTTCACTGAAGCTGTAACTTTCATCCCAGAACATAGTTTAGGGGCCATTACCTCTTCAACTATAGTCATTTTTCTTTCGATTGCAAACGTAACCAGTTTTTCAATGGTGTAATGGTTTAACATAGAAAACTTACCGTTGGCTCTCGATTCTAATCTATCACTCCGATTTGCAAACGGATTTCACTGAAGCTGTAACTTTCATCCCAGAACATACGTTTAGGGGCCATTACCTCTTCAACTATAGTCATTTTTCTTTCGATTGCAAACGTAACCAGTTTTTCAATGGTGTAATGGTTTAACATAGAAAACTTACCGTTGGCTCTCGATTCTAATCTATCACTCCGATTTGCAAACGGATTTCACTGAAGCTGTAACTTTCATCCCAGAACATAGTTTAGGGGCCATTACCTCTTCAACTATAGTCATTTTTCTTTCGATTGCAAACGTAACCAGTTTTTCAATGGTGTAATGGTTTAACATAGAAAACTTACCGTTGGCTCTCGATTCTAATCTATCACTCCGATTTGCAAACGGATTTCACTGAAGCTGTAACTTTCATCCCAGAACATAGTTTAGGGGCCATTACCTCTTCAACTATAGTCATTTTTCTTTCGATTGCAAACGTAACCAGTTTTTCAATGGTGTAATGGTTTAACATAGAAAACTTACCGTTGGCTCTCGATTCTAATCTATCACTCCGATTTGCAAACGGATTTCACTGAAGCTGTAACTTTCATCCCAGAACATAGTTTAGGGGCCATTACCTCTTCAACTATAGTCATTTTTCTTTCGATTGCAAACGTAACCAGTTTTTCAATGGTGTAATGGTTTAACATAGAAAACTTACCGTTGGCTCTCGATTCTAATCTATCACTCCGATTTGCAAACGGATTTCACTGAAGCTGTAACTTTCATCCCAGAACATAGTTTAGGGGCCATTACCTCTTCAACTATAGTCATTTTTCTTTCGATTGCAAACGTAACCAGTTTTTCAATGGTGTAATGGTTTAACATAGAAAACTTACCGTTGGCTCTCGATTCTAATCTATCACTCCGATTTGCAAACGGATTTCACTGAAGCTGTAACTTTCATCCCAGAACATAGTTTAGGGGCCATTACCTCTTCAACTATAGTCATTTTTCTTTCGATTGCAAACGTAACCAGTTTTTCAATGGTGTAATGGTTTAACATAGAAAACTTACCGTTGGCTCTCGATTCTAATCTATCACTCCGATTTGCAAACGGATTTCACTGAAGCTGTAACTTTCATCCCAGAACATAGTTTAGGGGCCATTACCTCTTCAACTATAGTCATTTTTCTTTCGATTGCAAACGTAACCAGTTTTTCAATGGTGTAATGGTTTAACATAGAAAACTTACCGTTGGCTCTCGATTCTAATCTATCACTCCGATTTGCAAACGGATTTCACTGAAGCTGTAACTTTCATCCCAGAACATAGTTTAGGGGCCATTACCTCTTCAACTATAGTCATTTTTCTTTCGATTGCAAACTTAACCAGTTTTTCAATGGTGTAATGGTTTAACATAGAAAACTTACCGTTGGCTCTCGATTCTAATCTATCACTCCGATTTGCAAACGGATTTCACTGAAGCTGTAACTTTCATCCCAGAACATAGTTTAGGGGCCATTACCTCTTCAACTATAGTCATTTTTCTTTCGATTGCAAACGTAACCAGTTTTTCAATGGTGTAATGGTTTAACATAGAAAACTTACCGTTGGCTCTCGATTCTAATCTATCACTCCGATTTGCAAACGGATTTCACTGAAGCTGTAACTTTCATCCCAGAACATAGTTTAGGGGCCATTACCTCTTCAACTATAGTCATTTTTCTTTCGATTGCAAACGTAACCAGTTTTTCAATGGTGTAATGGTTTAACATAGAAAACTTACCGTTGGCTCTCGATTCTAATCTATCACTCCGATTTGCAAACGGATTTCACTGAAGCTGTAACTTTCATCCCAGAACATAGTTTAGGGGCCATTACCTCTTCAACTATAGTCATTTTTCTTTCGATTGCAAACGTAACCAGTTTTTCAATGGTGTAATGGTTTAACATAGAAAACTTACCGTTGGCTCTCGATTCTAATCTATCACTCCGATTTGCAAACGGATTTCACTGAAGCTGTAACTTTCATCCCAGAACATAGTTTAGGGGCCATTACCTCTTCAACTATAGTCATTTTTCTTTCGATTGCAAACGTAACCAGTTTTTCAATGGTGTAATGGTTTAACATAGAAAACTTACCGTTGGCTCTCGATTCTAATCTATCACTCCGATTTGCAAACGGATTTCACTGAAGCTGTAACTTTCATCCCAGAACATAGTTTAGGGGCCATTACCTCTTCAACTATAGTCATTTTTCTTTCGATTGCAAACGTAACCAGTTTTTCAATGGTGTAATGGTTTAACATAGAAAACTTACCGTTGGCTCTCGATTCTAATCTATCACTCCGATTTGCAAACGGATTTCACTGAAGCTGTAACTTTCATCCCAGAACATAGTTTAGGGGCCATTACCTCTTCAACTATAGTCATTTTTCTTTCGATTGCAAACGTAACCAGTTTTTCAATGGTGTAATGGTTTAACATAGAAAACTTACCGTTGGCTCTCGATTCTAATCTATCACTCCGATTTGCAAACGGATTTCACTGAAGCTGTAACTTTCATCCCAGAACATAGTTTAGGGGCCATTACCTCTTCAACTATAGTCATTTTTCTTTCGATTGCAAACGTAACCAGTTTTTCAATGGTGTAATGGTTTAACATAGAAAACTTACCGTTGGCTCTCGATTCTAATCTATCACTCCGATTTGCAAACGGATTTCACTGAAGCTGTAACTTTCATCCCAGAACATAGTTTAGGGGCCATTACCTCTTCAACTATAGTCATTTTTCTTTCGATTGCAAACGTAACCAGTTTTTCAATGGTGTAATGGTTTAACATAGAAAACTTACCGTTGGCTCTCGATTCTAATCTATCACTCCGATTTGCAAACGGATTTCACTGAAGCTGTAACTTTCATCCCAGAACATAGTTTAGGGGCCATTACCTCTTCAACTATAGTCATTTTTCTTTCGATTGCAAACGTAACCAGTTTTTCAATGGTGTAATGGTTTAACATAGAAAACTTACCGTTGGCTCTCGATTCTAATCTATCACTCCGATTTGCAAACGGATTTCACTGAAGCTGTAACTTTCATCCCAGAACTTACTTTAGGGGCCATTACCTCTTCAACTATAGTCATTTTTCTTTCGATTGCAAACGTAACCAGTTTTTCAATGGTGTAATGGTTTAACATAGAAAACTTGCCGTTGGCTCTCGATTCTAATCTATCACTCCGATTTGCAAACGGATTTCACTGAAGCTGTAACTTTCATCCCAGAACATAGTTTAGGGGCCATTACCTCTTCAACTATAGTCATTTTTCTTTCGATTGCAAACGTAACCAGTTTTTCAATGGTGTAATGGTTTAACATAGAAAACTTACCGTTGGCTCTCGATTCTAATCTATCACTCCGATTTGCAAACGGATTTCACTGAAGCTGTAACTTTCATCCCAGAACATAGTTTAGGGGCCATTACCTCTTCAACTATAGTCATTTTTCTTTCGATTGCAAACGTAACCAGTTTTTCAATGGTGTAATGGTTTAACATAGAAAACTTACCGTTGGCTCTCGATTCTAATCTATCACTCCGATTTGCAAACGGATTTCACTGAAGCTGTAACTTTCATCCCAGAACATAGTTTAGGGGCCATTACCTCTTCAACTATAGTCATTTTTCTTTCGATTGCAAACGTAACCAGTTTTTCAATGGTGTAATGGTTTAACATAGAAAACTTACCGTTGGCTCTCGATTCTAATCTATCACTCCGATTTGCAAACGGATTTCACTGAAGCTGTAACTTTCATCCCAGAACATAGTTTAGGGGCCATTACCTCTTCAACTATAGTCATTTTTCTTTCGATTGCAAACGTAACCAGTTTTTCAATGGTGTAATGGTTTAACATAGAAAACTTGCCGTTGGCTCTCGATTCTAATCTATCACTCCGATTTGCAAACGGATTTCACTGAAGCTGTAACTTTCATCCCAGAACATAGTTTAGGGGCCATTACCTCTTCAACTATAGTCATTTTTCTTTCGATTGCAAACGTAACCAGTTTTTCAATGGTGTAATGGTTTAACATAGAAAACTTACCGTTGGCTCTCGATTCTAATCTATCACTCCGATTTGCAAACGGATTTCACTGAAGCTGTAACTTTCATCCCAGAACATAGTTTAGGGGCCATTACCTCTTCAACTATAGTCATTTTTCTTTCGATTGCAAACGTAACCAGTTTTTCAATGGTGTAATGGTTTAACATAGAAAACTTACCGTTGGCTCTCGATTCTAATCTATCACTCCGATTTGCAAACGGATTTCACTGAAGCTGTAACTTTCATCCCAGAACATAGTTTAGGGGCCATTACCTCTTCAACTATAGTCATTTTTCTTTCGATTGCAAACGTAACCAGTTTTTCAATGGTGTAATGGTTTAACATAGAAAACTTACCGTTGGCTCTCGATTCTAATCTATCACTCCGATTTGCAAACGGATTTCACTGAAGCTGTAACTTTCATCCCAGAACATAGTTTAGGGGCCATTACCTCTTCAACTATAGTCATTTTTCTTTCGATTGCAAACGTAACCAGTTTTTCAATGGTGTAATGGTTTAACATAGAAAACTTACCGTTGGCTCTCGATTCTAATCTATCACTCCGATTTGCAAACGGATTTCACTGAAGCTGTAACTTTCATCCCAGAACATAGTTTAGGGGCCATTACCTCTTCAACTATAGTCATTTTTCTTTCGATTGCAAACGTAACCAGTTTTTCAATGGTGTAATGGTTTAACATAGAAAACTTACCGTTGGCTCTCGATTCTAATCTATCACTCCGATTTGCAAACGGATTTCACTGAAGCTGTAACTTTCATCCCAGAACATAGTTTAGGGGCCATTACCTCTTCAACTATAGTCATTTTTCTTTCGATTGCAAACGTAACCAGTTTTTCAATGGTGTAATGGTTTAACATAGAAAACTTACCGTTGGCTCTCGATTCTAATCTATCACTCCGATTTGCAAACGGATTTCACTGAAGCTGTAACTTTCATCCCAGAACATAGTTTAGGGGCCATTACCTCTTCAACTATAGTCATTTTTCTTTCGATTGCAAACGTAACCAGTTTTTCAATGGTGTAATGGTTTAACATAGAAAACTTACCGTTGGCTCTCGATTCTAATCTATCACTCCGATTTGCAAACGGATTTCACTGAAGCTGTAACTTTCATCCCAGAACATAGTTTAGGGGCCATTACCTCTTCAACTATAGTCATTTTTCTTTCGATTGCAAACGTAACCAGTTTTTCAATGGTGTAATGGTTTAACATAGAAAGGGGGCGTGGCTTGACGCTGGAGCTGGATGGTTGTCTGAGCCTGTAGCTCCTGCTGTCTTCACCCTAAAAAGCTACTTCACAGCGCACTAAGAAGCCTCATTTTACTCAGGAAGATGGGTGAACATGCAGAGGACCCACAGGAATGGATTACAGCGAGACCCAAGCGGAATTACAGGTCCCCTCTGCCCCGCAAACTGACTGACTTCTTCCAGGAGGAGGATATCCAAGATGGCCCCCGGCACTACAGGCCTAGCTCCAGGCATGATGCAGACTACAGGACACCGCCGCCTGTGACCCAGAGGAATCGCTTTGCAGCTTTCCAGACTCCCTATCGAAGGGGCAACAGAGCGGACTACCTGGGAGACCTCAGTGAGGAAGATGAAGCCGCTACAGGTACCGCTGACAACAGGGACAGAAGCCCCAGGCAGGCCTCCGTATCCCGCACGGAAAACGCGGAATTTCGTAATTCCAATTCGGAATTCCGGAAAATGGATCCGGAATTCCGGAAAAACATTCTGGAACCCAGGAAAGATGACACAACAAGGTCCCAGGTAGGACAGATTCCTCTATCCTCCCCTCACACACATACCCAAGCATCTGATCAGCTCCCTCATCCATCCATCCACCCCTCACCACCGATGGCATTTACAGACCCCCTGATGTCATTCTCTGCCACAGACCAGCCCATGACTCAAACCTTTTTTAAAGATTTCATGATATCTTTCAGTAGCATTTTAAGAAAGGACTCTATGGAAATTAGGGCTGATATGCACGCTTTGGTGGGCCACCTGACCGTATACACTAAAGAAACAGACCATAGGCTGGCCAGGTTGGAACACAGAATTGTGGAGATGACAGCAGCACACAATTCATTGGTGGATGCTCACAAGGAACTTGTAAAGGAGAATAGGCAGATGAAGGAAAAAATAGCGGATGGGGAGGATAGAAACAGGAGAAACAACCTGAAGATCAGAGGGATCCCAGAGACAGTACAGAATGATGATTTAAAGGACTACGTCATGGACATTATCAAAGTCACCTGTCCTAACATACCTAAAAATGAGCTTGTAGTGGACAGAGCCCATAGGCTACCCAAGCCATCCCACATCGCCAAACATCTGCCTAGAGATGTCATTACAAGGATACATTTTTTCCACGTAAAGGAACAGCTGCTGGGAGCCACTAGGAAAGGGCAAAAGCTTCCTGACCCGTATCAGAACCTGGCGTTATATCAGGATCTGTCACAAGCTACTCTCTCAACCAGACGCGGATTCTCGCAGATTACTGCCTCTTTGAGAAACAAGAGAATCGACTACTCATGGGGATTCCCCCCAAAGCTGATCATAAGAGACGGAGGGGAGACACACGTGATCAGGAATCCAACAGAGGGACAGGACCTCTTATCTAGATGGAATATCCCACTTTTTGTATCTAAAGACTCAAGCAAAGACAAACCTTATCGCCCACCTCTAATGCCTAAGCCTACTGCTATGGACACCACTCTTCCTATCACACCAGACAAGGCAGCAACAAGTGAGGCTTCGACAAAAGGCTGAATCGGGGTGATCAGCCAGGAACTTTGTCCCCCTCACATTTGTTTTTTCCCCTGGGACTGATTTTTCTCTCCCTACAGGTGGAAAAACCACTTGAAGTCCACACTGGTGGACTCTACTGAATTGGTCACCTGAACTGAACTCTAATCTGACCAATCTGTTTTGTTTTGTTTATACTGTTAGTGTTCTCACTATTTTCTCACCTACTTTTCTCTCTCCTTTTTTTTTCAGTAGTGCTATTGAGAGGTAGAACCGGATGCCTCTCATTGTACTATTACTTTGGTTATTTCTATATAGGTCAATGTCCCGACTAACCTTGTTTCCCTCCACCAGAGTAGAGTTAAAAAGTTTCATCAGAGATGCTCCAGAGCCTGCCTGCGGAAATCCCAATCAATGGTATGATTTAATTGTGATGCAATATACATGGTGTAATGGCTGAGAAATGTAATCTCCTCTCAGTTAATGTGAGAGGCCTCAATTCTTTCAGGAAGCGATACCTCTTACAGAAACTGATTAAGGAACAAAAGGCAGATATTATATGTGTTCAAGAATCTCACCTGAACAAAAATGCAGCGAAAAAATACAAATTATTTCAGTTTACCAATATATTTCACTCTACATTACAGAATAATAAGAAAAAAGCTGGGACTTTCATAGCAGTTAGGGACTCTCTGGGACTAGTGGTAAAAGACACATACTCAAGTGAGGATGGTAGAATGGTAATGATAACTGGACAATTGAACTCTAAGGATTACACTTTTGTGAACCTATATGCCCCCAACCAACACCAGACTAAATTTATCAATTCAAAACTCAAAAAAATAACAAATTTCAAGAAAGGATATCTTTTTATCTCTGGAGATCTGAACTCCATAACAGACCCACAGTTAGATTGTACTTCCAAATTAAGAACTAAACACTCCACTTTACAACCAATCTTGACAAAAAACGAGCTATTTGACACTTGGAGGTGTATTCACCCCAAGGAGAAACAGTTCACATTCTACTCTACCATTCATAAATCCTTCACTCGTATTGACCATTGCCTAACAGACCAATTTACCTTGCCACTGGTCTCAGAGATGGAAATTGGTACTAGAGTGTGGTCAGACCACTCACCTCTCTTAGTGAAATTTCATATCCAGAACTCTGTGAAACAACAGTATACATGGAGACTTAACAAATACATCCTTCACTCCGAACACACTTCCCCTATAATCAAAAAGGAACTAATAGAGTATTTCAAACTCAATGACACAGGAGATATATCCAACTCTACTCTTTGGAATGCTCATAAAGCATTTATCAGAGGAACCTTTATTAAGTTGAGTGCCATTCATAACAAAAAAGTTAGGGAACAAACTAACATCTTATTAGACAAAATTAAATCACTAGAGAAAGAAATATATAACAATCACAAGAATGAACTCATACCCCAACTAGAGGAAACTAGACAGACCCTAGCAGACAAATTGTACTACCAGTACGACAAATGGCAAACCACATTAAAACAAAATTGGTACTATGATAATAATAGAGCAGGGAAGGCCATGGCCCAAAAAATTAAGGGAAAAAGAATTCGTCAGAGAATTATTAAAATCACACACCCCAAAACAAAAATAGAAGTCCACCACCCCAAAGATATTGTAAACGCCCTGGCAGAGTACTATGAAGCCCTTTATAATCTCGAAAAAGACCCAAACACCCACACCCCATTACCACAGGAAATAGAACTATACCTTGATAAAGTAAATCTCCCTTCCCTAACAGAATTTGAGCAAAATTACCTAGCAACTCCCTTCACAGAGCAAGAAACAATAGCAGCAATAGGATCCCTAAAGAAAGACAAAGCCCCAGGACCAGACGGTTTTATTAACGATTATTTTAAAAAATTTATTTCTATCCTAGTAACCCCCCTAACAAATATGTTTAATGAAGCAGCTACTAAAGGCAATTTCCCTAGAGAATCACTTTCAGCACTTATAACTACAATCCCCAAGGAAGGTAAGGACCCCTCTGACCCTAGTAATTATAGGCCCATCTCCCTACTAAACACTGACATAAAACTATACGCCCGAATAATAGCTAATAGGTTATCTCCCCTTATGCCCCAAATTATCCATCCAGATCAGGTAGGGTTTACAAAGAATAGGTCAACTAGTGATGGCACTCGCAAGGTTTTATCTCTGATCCACAGAGTGGGGCTCTGTCGGACGCCTACCCTCCTTGTCTCCTTGGACGCGGAGAAGGCGTTCGACAGAGTCAATTGGCTGTACCTTTCCAAGGTGCTCACCAAATTTGGTATCCCTGCCTTCTTACACAAGGCCATTTTAGCCCTATACACCCACCCATCTGCCAGAGTCCTATCATCAGGCACACTATCTCTACCCTTCGATATTAAAAACGGTACCCGTCAAGGTTGCCCCCTCTCACCCCTAATATTCAATTTAACGATTGAACCGCTCGCTCAAAGAATCAGAGACAATTCACAAATTTTTGGCATTAAAAACAAACAATCCATACATAAAATGGGTTTATACGCTGATGATGTAATCCTCCTCCTCCAGAAACCACTTGTATCACTGCCAAATGCTCAATTGGAACTAGAAGAGTTCTCCAAAATCTCATATTACAAATTAAATAAGAATAAGACAACCATTCTCCCATGTTTTATCCCACAGAAAGATAGGGATATCTTAAAAAGCTCTTGTGAATTCTTATGGAATGACACTGTCATAAAATACTTAGGAATCTATATAACACCCACACTAAATAATATCTATAAAGAAAACTACGCCCCATGGTTAAAAAAATTCAAAGAGAAACTGGAAGATCTTGCAAAAGTAGAATACTCCTGGCTGGGTAGGAATGCAGCCTTTAAAATGTTCATTCTTCCCCAACTTCTATACCTCTTTAGAAACTTGCCTATAAAAGTACCCCAAACCTTCTTCAACACCCTACAAAAAGCTCTTAATCAATTTATATTATTAAACAAAAAATCCAGGTTCTCCAACAAAATATTAATGATGGATACTGCTAATTTGGGCCTAGGTGTCCCCAACCTGGAATTCTATTATAAGGCTACAATAATGGATCAGTCCAGGGCAGTCTGGCTCGGGGATAACACAAAACAATGGTTCTCGATTGAAGAGGATCAACTTAGCTATGGAGACTACAAATTGTTTCTTGGAGCCAGACTGGCCTGGAAAACTAGACAGACCATCCAGAACCCATTAACAATTAACACACTTAGAATTTGGAAGGAACTAACCGCTCTGTGCAAAAAGGACGTTTTATCCATAGAGTCTGACACACCCTTAATCACTCTCCAAACTTTAATAAATAATTTAAATTTACAAACCTGGACAGATTCTGGTATTAACTCCATAGAAGATCTCCTTGATAACACAGAACTGAGACCATTTGAATTTTTCACTCAGACCTATGGTCTCCCACCAACAGAACTCCCCACATATAGGAAAATCAGTAAATTCTGTAAATATCACCCGTACAGCCCTGTATCTCTGACCCCACAAATTAGTAAAATTATCCACCCTCAGGGTTCACACTATAAGGGAACATCTATTTTCTACAAAACCTTACTAAAAATGAAAGATTCCACCCCACAATGGCAACTAGATAGTTGGCAGGAGTATCTCCAAACTGAGATAGACATGGAAGAATGGGAAAAGGTCTTGAGATCAGTAAAGAAGTCTTCACACTGTGTGAGACACTTTGAAGGCTTACTAAAGAGCATTTGGCAGTGGTACATGACACCTGAGAGGATTTCCAAGTTTGACATGAAGGCATCACCCTTGTGTTGGAGGGGGTGCAACCGGACGGGTACCGTAGGGCACATCTTATGGGACTGCCCCAAACTGAAGAAACTCAGAACAGATATAGGAGTCTTCTTGGGACAATTACCTATGTCCATACATCCTATACCCTCTGGTATGGCACTGTTGCATTTAGGAACCATGGATCTGCCACCCCAGGAAAGATTGATCTATAATCACATCTTTATAACTATCAGGAATCAATTAGCTTTCAACTGGAAATCAAAAGTCATCCCAACAATCGGAGAAATCCTGCGTATTGTTGATTCAAATCTTATTGCAGAGAAATCCTGGGCGATTAGATGTGGAAACCTGGGTGCTTTCCTGGAGGTGGCTGCTCTGTGGCCTGTTGCATACAGGGAATCCAAACTAATGGAATTTTAGTTCTGTGGTCTCTTTGATAAGAGGTACTCTCATGTGTAACTCTCATGTATGACTTTAATGTGCTAAGGGGATAATCGCAGGTAAGGCTCTGTTGCTCACTTATCTTTATATAGGTAGATTTCTCTTGCTCTGGAAACACAATCGGGACATTCTAATTGTACATAGTTTGATGTGTAGTTTAGTTTTAGATGTAGTATATACAACAAAAATAACTGATATGACAGCTACTCATACACAATTGAAGTCATAACAACTGTTAGTTAGTCAGTTAGGAATCTTCTTCTTCCCTTTCTCCTACCTGGACGAAACACTGCAGCTCTGGCAGACCTATGAGACTCCTTAGTTGAGGATCCGCTCCCTGGAATCTCTGTAGGGTGGTTAAAATCCCCCATTTTCCAGGTCGAGAGGATCCTTGACGGATCTGTTACACAGCTTTCTTCACTGCTGGAGCTGTGGTTGAACTACAGTATCCTAGGGAATACAGAATTCCAACTTTAGTAACTATGGAAGTAATTTAAAGCATCGCCTAGACAAAACAGAGATATGTCGTTTAAACGTGGTTACGTCAAAATTTGATTATTCTTTTTGACAAAATTAATAATTATTAAACTCTTAGATTAATAGGTTTAGTTAACATAAAAAAAAAATGAGTACAGACCCAAGAGATCTTTCTGTTATTCCTATCTGTAGATCAAACATAGTTTCAATTACTTTAAACAATATATAGGTTATTTGATAAGTTAACCTCACATCAGACTTCTCACCAGCTCTATTTCTTTCCAACCAAACCCGGTTAGAATACATTTACCATCTGGTTAGATACCCTCAACCTCAGGTACTTGCTTACTTCCTCACTGGGAAGTATCCACACCTAGGTGGAGAACTGGTAAAATCAGACATATTTCCAAAAAAAAAAAAACGGAAATGCAGTTTCAGGGACTGTGTGTGGGATCCTGCGCTGGTAGCGGATTTCTACACACAGTGGTCCACTTAAATTACACCTTACAATCTGCATCCAAACCTTCTTCTACCACCTCATATCAACTCCACACCAATAAAATACTCCTGCATAACTCCTACCTACCCTCTAACCAGACTATTCTTCTTATTTTATCTGTTATATAAATTTCTGTACTACAGATATGTTGTTAACTGTTATACTGTATTCATTTATATAGCTGTACAAACATGAATACATAATCACTAATGCCTGTAATGTAATAACTTGTTATGTAAAACTTCAATAAAAATTAATGTACTTGGTTTAACATAGAAAACTTACCGTTGGCTCTCGATTCTAATCTATCACTCCGATTTGCAAACGGATTTCACTGAAGCTGTAACTTTCATCCCAGAACATAGTTTAGGGGCCATTACCTCTTCAACTATAGTCATTTTTCTTTCGATTGCAAACGTAACCAGTTTTTCAATGGTGTAATGGTTTAACATAGAAAACTTACCGTTGGCTCTCGATTCTAATCTATCACTCCGATTTGCAAACGGATTTCACTGAAGCTGTAACTTTCATCCCAGAACATAGTTTAGGGGCCATTACCTCTTCAACTATAGTCATTTTTCTTTCGATTGCAAACTTAACCAGTTTTTCAATGGTGTAATGGTTTAACATAGAAAACTTACCGTTGGCTCTCGATTCTAATCTATCACTCCGATTTGCAAACGGATTTCACTGAAGCTGTAACTTTCATCCCAGAACATAGTTTAGGGGCCATTACCTCTTCAACTATAGTCATTTTTCTTTCGATTGCAAACGTAACCAGTTTTTCAATGGTGTAATGGTTTAACATAGAAAACTTACCGTTGGCTCTCGATTCTAATCTATCACTCCGATTTGCAAACGGATTTCACTGAAGCTGTAACTTTCATCCCAGAACTTACTTTAGGGGCCATTACCTCTTCAACTATAGTCATTTTTCTTTCGATTGCAAACGTAACCAGTTTTTCAATGGTGTAATGGTTTAACATAGAAAACTTACCGTTGGCTCTCGATTCTAATCTATCACTCCGATTTGCAAACGGATTTCACTGAAGCTGTAACTTTCATCCCAGAACATAGTTTAGGGGCCATTACCTCTTCAACTATAGTCATTTTTCTTTCGATTGCAAACGTAACCAGTTTTTCAATGGTGTAATGGTTTAACATAGAAAACTTGCCGTTGGCTCTCGATTCTAATCTATCACTCCGATTTGCAAACGGATTTCACTGAAGCTGTAACTTTCATCCCAGAACATAGTTTAGGGGCCATTACCTCTTCAACTATAGTCATTTTTCTTTCGATTGCAAACGTAACCAGTTTTTCAATGGTGTAATGGTTTAACATAGAAAACTTACCGTTGGCTCTCGATTCTAATCTATCACTCCGATTTGCAAACGGATTTCACTGAAGCTGTAACTTTCATCCCAGAACATAGTTTAGGGGCCATTACCTCTTCAACTATAGTCATTTTTCTTTCGATTGCAAACGTAACCAGTTTTTCAATGGTGTAATGGTTTAACATAGAAAACTTGCCGTTGGCTCTCGATTCTAATCTATCACTCCGATTTGCAAACGGATTTCACTGAAGCTGTAACTTTCATCCCAGAACATAGTTTAGGGGCCATTACCTCTTCAACTATAGTCATTTTTCTTTCGATTGCAAACGTAACCAGTTTTTCAATGGTGTAATGGTTTAACATAGAAAACTTACCGTTGGCTCTCGATTCTAATCTATCACTCCGATTTGCAAACGGATTTCACTGAAGCTTTAACTTTCATCCCAGAACATAGTTTAGGGGCCATTACCTCTTCAACTATAGTCATTTTTCTTTCGATTGCAAACGTAACCAGTTTTTCAATGGTGTAATGGTTTAACATAGAAAACTTACCGTTGGCTCTCGATTCTAATCTATCACTCCGATTTGCAAACGGATTTCACTGAAGCTGTAACTTTCATCCCAGAACATAGTTTAGGGGCCATTACCTCTTCAACTATAGTCATTTTTCTTTCGATTGCAAACGTAACCAGTTTTTCAATGGTGTAATGGTTTAACATAGAAAACTTACCGTTGGCTCTCGATTCTAATCTATCACTCCGATTTGCAAACGGATTTCACTGAAGCTGTAACTTTCATCCCAGAACATAGTTTAGGGGCCATTACCTCTTCAACTATAGTCATTTTTCTTTCGATTGCAAACGTAACCAGTTTTTCAATGGTGTAATGGTTTAACATAGAAAACTTACCGTTGGCTCTCGATTCTAATCTATCACTCCGATTTGCAAACGGATTTCACTGAAGCTGTAACTTTCATCCCAGAACATAGTTTAGGGGCCATTACCTCTTCAACTATAGTCATTTTTCTTTCGATTGCAAACGTAACCAGTTTTTCAATGGTGTAATGGTTTAACATAGAAAACTTACCGTTGGCTCTCGATTCTAATCTATCACTCCGATTTGCAAACGGATTTCACTGAAGCTGTAACTTTCATCCCAGAACATAGTTTAGGGGCCATTACCTCTTCAACTATAGTCATTTTTCTTTCGATTGCAAACGTAACCAGTTTTTCAATGGTGTAATGGTTTAACATAGAAAACTTACCGTTGGCTCTCGATTCTAATCTATCACTCCGATTTGCAAACGGATTTCACTGAAGCTGTAACTTTCATCCCAGAACATAGTTTAGGGGCCATTACCTCTTCAACTATAGTCATTTTTCTTTCGATTGCAAACGTAACCAGTTTTTCAATGGTGTAATGGTTTAACATAGAAAACTTACCGTTGGCTCTCGATTCTAATCTATCACTCCGATTTGCAAACGGATTTCACTGAAGCTGTAACTTTCATCCCAGAGCATAGTTTAGGGGCCATTACCTCTTCAACTATAGTCATTTTTCTTTCGATTGCAAACGTAACCAGTTTTTCAATGGTGTAATGGTTTAACATAGAAAACTTACCGTTGGCTCTCGATTCTAATCTATCACTCCGATTTGCAAACGGATTTCACTGAAGCTGTAACTTTCATCCCAGAACATAGTTTAGGGGCCATTACCTCTTCAACTATAGTCATTTTTCTTTCGATTGCAAACGTAACCAGTTTTTCAATGGTGTAATGGTTTAACATAGAAAACTTACCGTTGGCTCTCGATTCTAATCTATCACTCCGATTTGCAAACGGATTTCACTGAAGCTGTAACTTTCATCCCAGAACATAGTTTAGGGGCCATTACCTCTTCAACTATAGTCATTTTTCTTTCGATTGCAAACGTAACCAGTTTTTCAATGGTGTAATGGTTTAACATAGAAAACTTACCGTTGGCTCTCGATTCTAATCTATCACTCCGATTTGCAAACGGATTTCACTGAAGCTGTAACTTTCATCCCAGAACATAGTTTAGGGGCCATTACCTCTTCAACTATAGTCATTTTTCTTTCGATTGCAAACGTAACCAGTTTTTCAATGGTGTAATGGTTTAACATAGAAAACTTACCGTTGGCTCTCGATTCTAATCTATCACTCCGATTTGCAAACGGATTTCACTGAAGCTGTAACTTTCATCCCAGAACTTACTTTAGGGGCCATTACCTCTTCAACTATAGTCATTTTTCTTTCGATTGCAAACGTAACCAGTTTTTCAATGGTGTAATGGTTTAACATAGAAAACTTACCGTTGGCTCTCGATTCTAATCTATCACTCCGATTTGCAAACGGATTTCACTGAAGCTGTAACTTTCATCCCAGAACATAGTTTAGGGGCCATTACCTCTTCAACTATAGTCATTTTTCTTTCGATTGCAAACGTAACCAGTTTTTCAATGGTGTAATGGTTTAACATAGAAAACTTACCGTTGGCTCTCGATTCTAATCTATCACTCCGATTTGCAAACGGATTTCACTGAAGCTGTAACTTTCATCCCAGAACATAGTTTAGGGGCCATTACCTCTTCAACTATAGTCATTTTTCTTTCGATTGCAAACTTAACCAGTTTTTCAATGGTGTAATGGTTTAACATAGAAAACTTACCGTTGGCTCTCGATTCTAATCTATCACTCCGATTTGCAAACGGATTTCACTGAAGCTGTAACTTTCATCCCAGAACATAGTTTAGGGGCCATTACCTCTTCAACTATAGTCATTTTTCTTTCGATTGCAAACGTAACCAGTTTTTCAATGGTGTAATGGTTTAACATAGAAAACTTACCGTTGGCTCTCGATTCTAATCTATCACTCCGATTTGCAAACGGATTTCACTGAAGCTGTAACTTTCATCCCAGAACATAGTTTAGGGGCCATTACCTCTTCAACTATAGTCATTTTTCTTTCGATTGCAAACGTAACCAGTTTTTCAATGGTGTAATGGTTTAACATAGAAAACTTACCGTTGGCTCTCGATTCTAATCTATCACTCCGATTTGCAAACGGATTTCACTGAAGCTGTAACTTTCATCCCAGAACATAGTTTAGGGGCCATTACCTCTTCAACTATAGTCATTTTTCTTTCGATTGCAAACGTAACCAGTTTTTCAATGGTGTAATGGTTTAACATAGAAAACTTACCGTTGGCTCTCGATTCTAATCTATCACTCCGATTTGCAAACGGATTTCACTGAAGCTGTAACTTTCATCCCAGAACATAGTTTAGGGGCCATTACCTCTTCAACTATAGTCATTTTTCTTTCGATTGCAAACGTAACCAGTTTTTCAATGGTGTAATGGTTTAACATAGAAAACTTACCGTTGGCTCTCGATTCTAATCTATCACTCCGATTTGCAAACGGATTTCACTGAAGCTGTAACTTTCATCCCAGAACATAGTTTAGGGGCCATTACCTCTTCAACTATAGTCATTTTTCTTTCGATTGCAAACGTAACCAGTTTTTCAATGGTGTAATGGTTTAACATAGAAAACTTACCGTTGGCTCTCGATTCTAATCTATCACTCCGATTTGCAAACGGATTTCACTGAAGCTGTAACTTTCATCCCAGAACATAGTTTAGGGGCCATTACCTCTTCAACTATAGTCATTTTTCTTTCGATTGCAAACGTAACCAGTTTTTCAATGGTGTAATGGTTTAACATAGAAAACTTACCGTTGGCTCTCGATTCTAATCTATCACTCCGATTTGCAAACGGATTTCACTGAAGCTGTCTATCACTCCGTTTGCAAACGGATTTCACTGAAGCTGTAACTTTCATCCCAGAACATAGTTTAGGGGGCCATTACCTCTTCAACTATAGCATTTTTCTTTCGATTGCAAACGTACAGTACCGTTGGCTCTCGATTCTAATCTATCACTCCGATTTGCAAACGGATTTCACTGAAGCTGTAACTTTCATCCCAGAACATAGTTAGGGGCCATTACCTCTTCAACTATAGTCATTTTTCTTTCGATTGCAAACGTAACCAGTTTTTCAATGGTGTAATGGTTTAACATAGAAAACTTACCGTTGGCTCTCGATTCTAATCTATCACTCCGATTTGCAAACGGATTTCACTGAAGCTGTAACTTTCATCCCAGAACATAGTTTAGGGGCCATTACCTCTTCAACTATAGTCATTTTTCTTTCGATTGCAAACGTAACCAGTTTTTCAATGGTGTAATGGTTTAACATAGAAAACTTACCGTTGGCTCTCGATTCTAATCTATCACTCCGATTTGCAAACGGATTTCACTGAAGCTGTAACTTTCATCCCAGAACATAGTTTAGGGGCCATTACCTCTTCAACTATAGTCATTTTTCTTTCGATTGCAAACGTAACCAGTTTTTCAATGGTGTAATGGTTTAACATAGAAAACTTACCGTTGGCTCTCGATTCTAATCTATCACTCCGATTTGCAAACGGATTTCACTGAAGCTGTAACTTTCATCCCAGAACATAGTTTAGGGGCCATTACCTCTTCAACTATAGTCATTTTTCTTTCGATTGCAAACGTAACCAGTTTTTCAATGGTGTAATGGTTTAACATAGAAAACTTACCGTTGGCTCTCGATTCTAATCTATCACTCCGATTTGCAAACGGATTTCACTGAAGCTGTAACTTTCATCCCAGAACATAGTTTAGGGGCCATTACCTCTTCAACTATAGTCATTTTTCTTTCGATTGCAAACGTAACCAGTTTTTCAATGGTGTAATGGTTTAACATAGAAAACTTACCGTTGGCTCTCGATTCTAATCTATCACTCCGATTTGCAAACGGATTTCACTGAAGCTGTAACTTTCATCCCAGAACATAGTTTAGGGGCCATTACCTCTTCAACTATAGTCATTTTTCTTTCGATTGCAAACGTAACCAGTTTTTCAATGGTGTAATGGTTTAACATAGAAAACTTACCGTTGGCTCTCGATTCTAATCTATCACTCCGATTTGCAAACGGATTTCACTGAAGCTGTAACTTTCATCCCAGAACATAGTTTAGGGGCCATTACCTCTTCAACTATAGTCATTTTTCTTTCGATTGCAAACGTAACCAGTTTTTCAATGGTGTAATGGTTTAACATAGAAAACTTACCGTTGGCTCTCGATTCTAATCTATCACTCCGATTTGCAAACGGATTTCACTGAAGCTGTAACTTTCATCCCAGAACATAGTTTAGGGGCCATTACCTCTTCAACTATAGTCATTTTTCTTTCGATTGCAAACGTAACCAGTTTTTCAATGGTGTAATGGTTTAACATAGAAAACTTACCGTTGGCTCTCGATTCTAATCTATCACTCCGATTTGCAAACGGATTTCACTGAAGCTGTAACTTTCATCCCAGAACATAGTTTAGGGGCCATTACCTCTTCAACTATAGTCATTTTTCTTTCGATTGCAAACGTAACCAGTTTTTCAATGGTGTAATGGTTTAACATAGAAAACTTACCGTTGGCTCTCGATTCTAATCTATCACTCCGATTTGCAAACGGATTTCACTGAAGCTGTAACTTTCATCCCAGAACATAGTTTAGGGGCCATTACCTCTTCAACTATAGTCATTTTTCTTTCGATTGCAAACGTAACCAGTTTTTCAATGGTGTAATGGTTTAACATAGAAAACTTACCGTTGGCTCTCGATTCTAATCTATCACTCCGATTTGCAAACGGATTTCACTGAAGCTGTAACTTTCATCCCAGAACATAGTTTAGGGGCCATTACCTCTTCAACTATAGTCATTTTTCTTTCGATTGCAAACGTAACCAGTTTTTCAATGGTGTAATGGTTTAACATAGAAAACTTACCGTTGGCTCTCGATTCTAATCTATCACTCCGATTTGCAAACGGATTTCACTGAAGCTGTAACTTTCATCCCAGAACATAGTTTAGGGGCCATTACCTCTTCAACTATAGTCATTTTTCTTTCGATTGCAAACGTAACCAGTTTTTCAATGGTGTAATGGTTTAACATAGAAAACTTACCGTTGGCTCTCGATTCTAATCTATCACTCCGATTTGCAAACGGATTTCACTGAAGCTGTAACTTTCATCCCAGAACATAGTTTAGGGGCCATTACCTCTTCAACTATAGTCATTTTTCTTTCGATTGCAAACGTAACCAGTTTTTCAATGGTGTAATGGTTTAACATAGAAAACTTACCGTTGGCTCTCGATTCTAATCTATCACTCCGATTTGCAAACGGATTTCACTGAAGCTGTAACTTTCATCCCAGAACATAGTTTAGGGGCCATTACCTCTTCAACTATAGTCATTTTTCTTTCGATTGCAAACGTAACCAGTTTTTCAATGGTGTAATGGTTTAACATAGAAAACTTACCGTTGGCTCTCGATTCTAATCTATCACTCCGATTTGCAAACGGATTTCACTGAAGCTGTAACTTTCATCCCAGAACATAGTTTAGGGGCCATTACCTCTTCAACTATAGTCATTTTTCTTTCGATTGCAAACGTAACCAGTTTTTCAATGGTGTAATGGTTTAACATAGAAAACTTACCGTTGGCTCTCGATTCTAATCTATCACTCCGATTTGCAAACGGATTTCACTGAAGCTGTAACTTTCATCCCAGAACATACGTTTAGGGGCCATTACCTCTTCAACTATAGTCATTTTTCTTTCGATTGCAAACGTAACCAGTTTTTCAATGGTGTAATGGTTTAACATAGAAAACTTACCGTTGGCTCTCGATTCTAATCTATCACTCCGATTTGCAAACGGATTTCACTGAAGCTGTAACTTTCATCCCAGAACATAGTTTAGGGGCCATTACCTCTTCAACTATAGTCATTTTTCTTTCGATTGCAAACGTAACCAGTTTTTCAATGGTGTAATGGTTTAACATAGAAAACTTACCGTTGGCTCTCGATTCTAATCTATCACTCCGATTTGCAAACGGATTTCACTGAAGCTGTAACTTTCATCCCAGAACATAGTTTAGGGGCCATTACCTCTTCAACTATAGTCATTTTTCTTTCGATTGCAAACGTAACCAGTTTTTCAATGGTGTAATGGTTTAACATAGAAAACTTACCGTTGGCTCTCGATTCTAATCTATCACTCCGATTTGCAAACGGATTTCACTGAAGCTGTAACTTTCATCCCAGAACATAGTTTAGGGGCCATTACCTCTTCAACTATAGTCATTTTTCTTTCGATTGCAAACGTAACCAGTTTTTCAATGGTGTAATGGTTTAACATAGAAAACTTACCGTTGGCTCTCGATTCTAATCTATCACTCCGATTTGCAAACGGATTTCACTGAAGCTGTAACTTTCATCCCAGAACATAGTTTAGGGGCCATTACCTCTTCAACTATAGTCATTTTTCTTTCGATTGCAAACGTAACCAGTTTTTCAATGGTGTAATGGTTTAACATAGAAAACTTACCGTTGGCTCTCGATTCTAATCTATCACTCCGATTTGCAAACGGATTTCACTGAAGCTGTAACTTTCATCCCAGAACATACTTTAGGGGCCATTACCTCTTCAACTATAGTCATTTTTCTTTCGATTGCAAACGTAACCAGTTTTTCAATGGTGTAATGGTTTAACATAGAAAACTTACCGTTGGCTCTCGATTCTAATCTATCACTCCGATTTGCAAACGGATTTCACTGAAGCTGTAACTTTCATCCCAGAACATAGTTTAGGGGCCATTACCTCTTCAACTATAGTCATTTTTCTTTCGATTGCAAACGTAACCAGTTTTTCAATGGTGTAATGGTTTAACATAGAAAACTTACCGTTGGCTCTCGATTCTAATCTATCACTCCGATTTGCAAACGGATTTCACTGAAGCTGTAACTTTCATCCCAGAACATAGTTTAGGGGCCATTACCTCTTCAACTATAGTCATTTTTCTTTCGATTGCAAACGTAACCAGTTTTTCAATGGTGTAATGGTTTAACATAGAAAACTTACCGTTGGCTCTCGATTCTAATCTATCACTCCGATTTGCAAACGGATTTCACTGAAGCTGTAACTTTCATCCCAGAACATAGTTTAGGGGCCATTACCTCTTCAACTATAGTCATTTTTCTTTCGATTGCAAACGTAACCAGTTTTTCAATGGTGTAATGGTTTAACATAGAAAACTTACCGTTGGCTCTCGATTCTAATCTATCACTCCGATTTGCAAACGGATTTCACTGAAGCTGTAACTTTCATCCCAGAACATAGTTTAGGGGCCATTACCTCTTCAACTATAGTCATTTTTCTTTCGATTGCAAACGTAACCAGTTTTTCAATGGTGTAATGGTTTAACATAGAAAACTTACCGTTGGCTCTCGATTCTAATCTATCACTCCGATTTGCAAACGGATTTCACTGAAGCTGTAACTTTCATCCCAGAACATAGTTTAGGGGCCATTACCTCTTCAACTATAGTCATTTTTCTTTCGATTGCAAACGTAACCAGTTTTTCAATGGTGTAATGGTTTAACATAGAAAACTTACCGTTGGCTCTCGATTCTAATCTATCACTCCGATTTGCAAACGGATTTCACTGAAGCTGTAACTTTCATCCCAGAACATAGTTTAGGGGCCATTACCTCTTCAACTATAGTCATTTTTCTTTCGATTGCAAACGTAACCAGTTTTTCAATGGTGTAATGGTTTAACATAGAAAACTTACCGTTGGCTCTCGATTCTAATCTATCACTCCGATTTGCAAACGGATTTCACTGAAGCTGTAACTTTCATCCCAGAACATAGTTTAGGGGCCATTACCTCTTCAACTATAGTCATTTTTCTTTCGATTGCAAACGTAACCAGTTTTTCAATGGTGTAATGGTTTAACATAGAAAACTTACCGTTGGCTCTCGATTCTAATCTATCACTCCGATTTGCAAACGGATTTCACTGAAGCTGTAACTTTCATCCCAGAACATACTTTAGGGGCCATTACCTCTTCAACTATAGTCATTTTTCTTTCGATTGCAAACGTAACCAGTTTTTCAATGGTGTAATGGTTTAACATAGAAAACTTACCGTTGGCTCTCGATTCTAATCTATCACTCCGATTTGCAAACGGATTTCACTGAAGCTGTAACTTTCATCCCAGAACATAGTTTAGGGGCCATTACCTCTTCAACTATAGTCATTTTTCTTTCGATTGCAAACGTAACCAGTTTTTCAATGGTGTAATGGTTTAACATAGAAAACTTACCGTTGGCTCTCGATTCTAATCTATCACTCCGATTTGCAAACGGATTTCACTGAAGCTGTAACTTTCATCCCAGAACATAGTTTAGGGGCCATTACCTCTTCAACTATAGTCATTTTTCTTTCGATTGCAAACGTAACCAGTTTTTCAATGGTGTAATGGTTTAACATAGAAAACTTACCGTTGGCTCTCGATTCTAATCTATCACTCCGATTTGCAAACGGATTTCACTGAAGCTGTAACTTTCATCCCAGAACATAGTTTAGGGGCCATTACCTCTTCAACTATAGTCATTTTTCTTTCGATTGCAAACGTAACCAGTTTTTCAATGGTGTAATGGTTTAACATAGAAAACTTACCGTTGGCTCTCGATTCTAATCTATCACTCCGATTTGCAAACGGATTTCACTGAAGCTGTAACTTTCATTCCAGAACATACTTTAGGGGCCATTACCTCTTCAACTATAGTCATTTTTCTTTCGATTGCAAACGTAACCAGTTTTTCAATGGTGTAATGGTTTAACATAGAAAACTTACCGTTGGCTCTCGATTCTAATCTATCACTCCGATTTGCAAACGGATTTCACTGAAGCTGTAACTTTCATCCCAGAACATAGTTTAGGGGCCATTACCTCTTCAACTATAGTCATTTTTCTTTCGATTGCAAACGTAACCAGTTTTTCAATGGTGTAATGGTTTAACATAGAAAACTTACCGTTGGCTCTCGATTCTAATCTATCACTCCGATTTGCAAACGGATTTCACTGAAGCTGTAACTTTCATCCCAGAACATAGTTTAGGGGCCATTACCTCTTCAACTATAGTCATTTTTCTTTCGATTGCAAACGTAACCAGTTTTTCAATGGTGTAATGGTTTAACATAGAAAACTTACCGTTGGCTCTCGATTCTAATCTATCACTCCGATTTGCAAACGGATTTCACTGAAGCTGTAACTTTCATCCCAGAACATAGTTTAGGGGCCATTACCTCTTCAACTATAGTCATTTTTCTTTCGATTGCAAACGTAACCAGTTTTTCAATGGTGTAATGGTTTAACATAGAAAACTTACCGTTGGCTCTCGATTCTAATCTATCACTCCGATTTGCAAACGGATTTCACTGAAGCTGTAACTTTCATCCCAGAACATAGTTTAGGGGCCATTACCTCTTCAACTATAGTCATTTTTCTTTCGATTGCAAACGTAACCAGTTTTTCAATGGTGTAATGGTTTAACATAGAAAACTTACCGTTGGCTCTCGATTCTAATCTATCACTCCGATTTGCAAACGGATTTCACTGAAGCTGTAACTTTCATCCCAGAACATAGTTTAGGGGCCATTACCTCTTCAACTATAGTCATTTTTCTTTCGATTGCAAACGTAACCAGTTTTTCAATGGTGTAATGGTTTAACATAGAAAACTTACCGTTGGCTCTCGATTCTAATCTATCACTCCGATTTGCAAACGGATTTCACTGAAGCTGTAACTTTCATCCCAGAACATAGTTTAGGGGCCATTACCTCTTCAACTATAGTCATTTTTCTTTCGATTGCAAACGTAACCAGTTTTTCAATGGTGTAATGGTTTAACATAGAAAACTTACCGTTGGCTCTCGATTCTAATCTATCACTCCGATTTGCAAACGGATTTCACTGAAGCTGTAACTTTCATCCCAGAACATAGTTTAGGGGCCATTACCTCTTCAACTATAGTCATTTTTCTTTCGATTGCAAACGTAACCAGTTTTTCAATGGTGTAATGGTTTAACATAGAAAACTTACCGTTGGCTCTCGATTCTAATCTATCACTCCGATTTGCAAACGGATTTCACTGAAGCTGTAACTTTCATCCCAGAACATAGTTTAGGGGCCATTACCTCTTCAACTATAGTCATTTTTCTTTCGATTGCAAACGTAACCAGTTTTTCAATGGTGTAATGGTTTAACATAGAAAACTTACCGTTGGCTCTCGATTCTAATCTATCACTCCGATTTGCAAACGGATTTCACTGAAGCTGTAACTTTCATCCCAGAACATAGTTTAGGGGCCATTACCTCTTCAACTATAGTCATTTTTCTTTCGATTGCAAACGTAACCAGTTTTTCAATGGTGTAATGGTTTAACATAGAAAACTTACCGTTGGCTCTCGATTCTAATCTATCACTCCGATTTGCAAACGGATTTCACTGAAGCTGTAACTTTCATCCCAGAACATAGTTTAGGGGCCATTACCTCTTCAACTATAGTCATTTTTCTTTCGATTGCAAACGTAACCAGTTTTTCAATGGTGTAATGGTTTAACATAGAAAACTTACCGTTGGCTCTCGATTCTAATCTATCACTCCGATTTGCAAACGGATTTCACTGAAGCTGTAACTTTCATCCCAGAACATAGTTTAGGGGCCATTACCTCTTCAACTATAGTCATTTTTCTTTCGATTGCAAACGTAACCAGTTTTTCAATGGTGTAATGGTTTAACATAGAAAACTTACCGTTGGCTCTCGATTCTAATCTATCACTCCGATTTGCAAACGGATTTCACTGAAGCTGTAACTTTCATCCCAGAACATAGTTTAGGGGCCATTACCTCTTCAACTATAGTCATTTTTCTTTCGATTGCAAACGTAACCAGTTTTTCAATGGTGTAATGGTTTAACATAGAAAACTTACCGTTGGCTCTCGATTCTAATCTATCACTCCGATTTGCAAACGGATTTCACTGAAGCTGTAACTTTCATCCCAGAACATAGTTTAGGGGCCATTACCTCTTCAACTATAGTCATTTTTCTTTCGATTGCAAACGTAACCAGTTTTTCAATGGTGTAATGGTTTAACATAGAAAACTTACCGTTGGCTCTCGATTCTAATCTATCACTCCGATTTGCAAACGGATTTCACTGAAGCTGTAACTTTCATCCCAGAACATAGTTTAGGGGCCATTACCTCTTCAACTATAGTCATTTTTCTTTCGATTGCAAACGTAACCAGTTTTTCAATGGTGTAATGGTTTAACATAGAAAACTTACCGTTGGCTCTCGATTCTAATCTATCACTCCGATTTGCAAACGGATTTCACTGAAGCTGTAACTTTCATCCCAGAACATAGTTTAGGGGCCATTACCTCTTCAACTATAGTCATTTTTCTTTCGATTGCAAACGTAACCAGTTTTTCAATGGTGTAATGGTTTAACATAGAAAACTTACCGTTGGCTCTCGATTCTAATCTATCACTCCGATTTGCAAATGGATTTCACTGAAGCTGTAACTTTCATCCCAGAACATAGTTTAGGGGCCATTACCTCTTCAACTATAGTCATTTTTCTTTCGATTGCAAACGTAACCAGTTTTTCAATGGTGTAATGGTTTAACATAGAAAACTTACCGTTGGCTCTCGATTCTAATCTATCACTCCGATTTGCAAACGGATTTCACTGAAGCTGTAACTTTCATCCCAGAACATACTTTAGGGGCCATTACCTCTTCAACTATAGTCATTTTTCTTTCGATTGCAAACGTAACCAGTTTTTCAATGGTGTAATGGTTTAACATAGAAAACTTACCGTTGGCTCTCGATTCTAATCTATCACTCCGATTTGCAAACGGATTTCACTGAAGCTGTAACTTTCATCCCAGAACATAGTTTAGGGGCCATTACCTCTTCAACTATAGTCATTTTTCTTTCGATTGCAAACGTAACCAGTTTTTCAATGGTGTAATGGTTTAACATAGAAAACTTACCGTTGGCTCTCGATTCTAATCTATCACTCCGATTTGCAAACGGATTTCACTGAAGCTGTAACTTTCATCCCAGAACATAGTTTAGGGGCCATTACCTCTTCAACTATAGTCATTTTTCTTTCGATTGCAAACGTAACCAGTTTTTCAATGGTGTAATGGTTTAACATAGAAAACTTACCGTTGGCTCTCGATTCTAATCTATCACTCCGATTTGCAAACGGATTTCACTGAAGCTGTAACTTTCATCCCAGAACATAGTTTAGGGGCCATTACCTCTTCAACTATAGTCATTTTTCTTTCGATTGCAAACGTAACCAGTTTTTCAATGGTGTAATGGTTTAACATAGAAAACTTACCGTTGGCTCTCGATTCTAATCTATCACTCCGATTTGCAAACGGATTTCACTGAAGCTGTAACTTTCATCCCAGAACATAGTTTAGGGGCCATTACCTCTTCAACTATAGTCATTTTTCTTTCGATTGCAAACGTAACCAGTTTTTCAATGGTGTAATGGTTTAACATAGAAAACTTACCGTTGGCTCTCGATTCTAATCTATCACTCCGATTTGCAAACGGATTTCACTGAAGCTGTAACTTTCATCCCAGAACATAGTTTAGGGGCCATTACCTCTTCAACTATAGTCATTTTTCTTTTGATTCAAGGGTGTTTATTAAGAAAAATCACATGACAATACAGGTGAGATCGTATATTCCCCACATGCGGGGAGTTTCAAATAATTGCTTATCACGTGAACTAACCATTGCCAATCAAAAACTTTCAAGTTAAAAAGTAATGAATATATCAAATCTAAATGTTGATTGTAAGATTCTAAATTTTTCATCTTTATGAACATGGAAAAGGGGAAGAATGGGTGGGGAGAAGGGAGGAAGAGCTGAGGGTGGGGAGGGATGGGGAATATAGGGATGCACCTAGGGTGGAAGTCCACATCATGCCATAGGTGACATCCCAGGATAGAAAAGGGTAGAGAAGGGGTAGGGAAAGAGTGAGTTGAGAAAGCATGTTATTCCAACTGTAATCACATTGCCGACATGCCACCCCCCGTGCCCCCAACAGGAAGCAACGCCCCCATTCTGTCAGAGGAAAAGCATATTAGTAAAATTTATAACTCCAACGAGAGTGTATAGGAAATTAGAATGTATGGAGAACATGGAAAAGGCCAAGATTCTCCTGCCAGTCAATCCATGGATCCCACACTTTATAAAAGTTTTCTAGGGTGTCAAAGATCTTAGCCCGTATGTGCTCCGATGCCATGGTGTTGTTGAGTTCCCTGAAGACTGCTTCCACCGATAAGCATTTTTTCCTCCAATTACGTGCTAAATGCCTTTTAGCCTGTGCTGCAGTATATTGAATGAATTTATGTGTGGCATATTTAAGCGCAGCAGGTCTATTTCCAAGCAGTAGGACGGATCTGTTTGGATTTTGGTGATTAATTTGATCTTAGACCACACACCCTTCCAAAATTGTTGTGCTTTTGGGCAAGCCCACCAAGTGTGCCATAGATCTCCAGTTTGATTGCATTTGCGAAAGCATAGATCCGTGGAGGAAGGATTAAAAAGATTTAGCTTATAAGGAGTAAGATAAACTCTGTGGAGCAGCTTCAGGGATGTCTCGATTGACGAGTAGAACAAGGAGCCTCGCATCAATGAGGTACAGCAGTGGGCCCATCTAGCTTCAGTGAGCTCGAATCCACACTCTCTCTCCCAGTCAAGCTGGGGCTTAAGTTTGCCATCCAGGACCGGGTGAGAGAGCATGGAATATACGTCTGATATGAATCCTCTATCCATGGGTCGATTTCTACACCTGATTTCAAATGGCGAGTATGTTAAAATAGTCTTGTAAGGATCTAAGGTGTTCAGATATTTAAAGATCTCATAAAGCCTGTCCAACTCTGCCTTAGGGATTCCATATTTTTCACAGAATTGTCTCGGTGTGCATATCTTAAAAGCTAATAAGAATTTTCCCACCCTGGTCAGCCCATTTTGGATCCACCATTTATATTGAGCTGGTTTTAGGCCTGGAGGGAAATCAGGGTTAGATATAATACTAGTCATGCAAGAGACCTGTGATTGTAAAGTGTATATGTGTCTGGATTTAGACCATAGACTTAGGGCATATGCTGAGATAGGGGAGGCTTTAGCAATCTTATGTAAGGGAATGGTGCGCGCCCACATGAGTCCTGCCATGGATGAGGGGGCCACCAAAAGAGATTCTATTTCGACCCATAGAGGAGCCACCTCTGTGGGGACATTGACACTTGCTAGCTGGGTGAGTCTCGCTGCTTTATAGTAGTTAAAGAGTAGTGGGGCATTCAGGCCCCCGAGATCCCTGGATCTAGCCAAAGTTATGTACTTGATCCTGGCCTTTCGGTTTCTCCAGATGAAACGTTGAATTAATGTTTGCAAACGTTGTATCGGTCCTTTCGTAATTGAGATAGGTATGGTTCTAAAGAGGTACAACAATCTTGGTAATAATGTCATCCTGACCGCTGCTACTCTTCCCAACATTGAAAGGGGATAGTCAGTCCAGGTCTCCAAGTCCTTGGCTAATTTAGTATACATGGGTGGATAATTAGTAGGATATAAATTTTGTGGATCTACTGTTAATTTAATGCCCAGGTAATTAATGTATTTAGGTTGATAGGTGAGTCCGAAAGAGTTTGCCAAAGCTGTTGCCTGGGCTTGGGGGGTGTGGGACATCATTAATTCGGATTTGTCTAAATTTAATTTAAATCCGGAGAAGGTCGAAAAGTGCTTTATTTCATCTATAAGTTTTGGGATTGACGTATGAGGAGACGTCAAGGTCAGGAGTATATCGTCGGCGAAGAGTGATAGTTTGTATTCCTTTGATTTGATTTTCACCCCCGAGATCTCAGGTGTTCTCCTTATTTTCTCCGCCAAAGGCTCCATGACCAGTGCAAAGATCCCTGGGGAGAGAGGACATCCCTGCCTTGTACCTCTCTGGATTGGGAATGTGGTTCTCAAAGAGGCAGGCATTTTGAGGGCAGCCGAGGGGGAAGAGTATAGGGCCCTTATCGCGTTTAGGTAGTTTCCCCCAATTCCGTACTGTTGCAATACCGCCAACATGTATGGCCACTTAATAAGGTCAAAGGCCTTTTCCATATCTAAAGATAGGGTGGCCATACATGTTGCCGTTCGTTTACAAAAGTGTTGTAAGTTGACAATTTTCCTGATATTGTCAGGTGCTTGTCTCATTGGGATGAAGCCTACTTGATCCCTATTAATAAGTGCTGGCAAAATTTTGTTGATTCTCTCTGCTAGGATGGAGGTAAAAATTTTGTAGTCCACTCCCAAAAGGGAGATAGGACGATAGTTTTTGGGGAGTAGTGGGTCTCTCTGGGGTTTTGGAATGACGACAATTGCCGAGGATAGGAATTCGGATGGGGGAGTATTGCCTTTCAGAATATGATTATAGAATTTAAGTAAGTGGGGTGAAAGAGTTGTCTCAAATTTTTTGTAATAAAGGGCCGTTAGGCCGTCTGGTCCGGGAGCCTTTGAGCGCTTAGTCTTTTTAATCGCTTGGTGAAGTTCCTCTAGGGAGATGTCTGCATTGAGCATAGTTAATGTGGCGTCAGTTAGTCTTTTTTTAACGGTGTCATCTAAGTACTGTTGTCTTTGTCGGGAGTGGGAGTTTGGGGAGTCATCAGAATATAGATTCTTGTAGTATTCTGAGAAGGTGTCATAGATTTTGTCGGGGCTAGATGTAATCTTCCCATTCTTGTCCCTAATTTTAACCACTCTATTGATAGATTGCTGCGCTCTTAGCTTGGATGCTAACCATCTTTTCGGTTTATTGATCTGGTCATATGCTGTAGCTGCTGACCAGCGTAGGGCTTTTTCTACCTCAGAATTGAGTATGACGTCTAGTTGGAGTTGGAGATCCTGTATCTGCTTGAGTAGGTATCTAGAGGGTTGAATCTGATTGGCCAAATGGAGTTTTAAGATTTTATACTCTAAATTGGATAGGACTTCCTTCCTTTCTTTTTTAAATTTGGAGGCGATCTGGATGAAGTTGCCTCTTATGACGGCCTTATGGGCAAGCCACACCATGGCCGGTGAAATCTCATCCGAGGCATTATGGAGGAAGTAGTCATCCAGAGAGGATTCCACTTTCGCAAAGATTTCCGTATTATATAATAATGATTCATTCAATCGCCAGGGTGATTTTTGAGTTGTGGGGGTAAAGGAGTGGAATGATGCTAGGACAGGATCATGGTCTGACCATGGGCACAATAATATCCTGGAGCATATTAAAGAAGGAACTGAGTGAGCAGAAACTAAGATCAGGTCGATTCTTGAGTAAGAATTGTGTGGTGCGGACATGTGCGTGTACCCCTTTTTTTCGCCATTATATTCCCTCCATATGTCCGTGAGTGAATGAAGCTTTAGTAATTTGTCAAAGAATTGGGTAATTCTTTTGGCATCAGAGGGGCGTACAGGGTGTGTTCTATCTCGAGAATTATTAGGGGCCATATTAAAGTCCCCTGCCCAAATGAGGGAATCATAATTTAGCGTTACCAAGAGGTCCGATATCTTAGAGGCTACTAGAAGAGATTTATCTGGGGGGGCATACATGTTGACTATGCACAAAATTTTGTCTTGGTGCCGCCCCAGTAGAATATTATGGGTGCCTTCATCATCTTTGATATGTGTTATTAATTCGAACGGGAAAGAGTTTGCCAACATGGTCATAACTCCTCTCTGTTTTTTGCCATAATTAGAGAGGAATATCCTCTGATATTGGGTGTGAAAGAATTTGGGATGGGACTTATCGGTGAAATGGGTTTCTTGAATGCATATCACATCTGGGTGGAGTCTTACTAGTTCTGTGATTGCCTTTTTCCTTTTGTGGGGAGAATTGAGGCCTCTGACGTTATGGCTAATCACATTATATGGTTTAGTGCTCGTCATGGGTAGTGATATATCCAAGTAGTTGTGTTATGAGCACATGTACCAGAGCATATTAAGGCATTGCGAACTATCGAGCCCCGGGTGGGAAGCAAGCGGCAGCAAAGGGGGGAGGAAAGTGAATTCTCAACTCTTGGGGAATGGGAATGAGTTATACATACCAGTGTACAATCTGGGGGGGAAGGAGAAGCACAAGTGTGCAGAAGTAATGACTGAAAAAGAGCCCACACTATCAGCGTGGGCCGTAGTCCAGGCATCACCCTAAGCTTGGGGGACAGCAACAGTGGTCCCAGCTTGATCTGCCTTATAACCTAGAGAAAAAAAAAACATATTATGTCAATACACCAGGCATCGGGGCATATGTGGCACCAACACGTCCTGAGGACAACTAATTAACTGTTAACTTAAGCATAATACAACATATATCACCCAAGAGGGCGAGGATCATATATAGTCTGGAGAAACCGTCCTTCCAGATTCGAACTTGGTAGCTCGTGTTGAAGCAGTGATGAGAGTGTTATGCCCAACAGCCTAGAAGAGGGCGTCATCCGGTTATTAAAAAACCGAAGGAAACAATATAGTCTTAGATGAAAATGTAGGGAATGTCATCCGATAAATATGCTATGAGAGCATTACCCACATCATAAAGGGGTTTCATTATCGAATATCCCAGGAGAGAATTACGTCAAGAGAGGCTTATAAGATCGAACCAGCTCTGGTCAGGCGGCATCCATATCAAGGGCCCTTGGTCGTATGGATGAGGATCCTCTTGCAGTGGTCCAAGATTGGACTGGCCTCCCAGTACGTCTGGGTTTAGGCTGTTGGTTCGGAGGCGTAGGTAGGGTAAAGGGTATGTCCGCTTCTGTTAGAATTTTGGCGACCTCTTCTGGCCTCTTGCAGGTATGGATTTTATTGTTGATTTTGAAGGTGATCATGAAGGGGAATCCCCATCTGTAGCGTATGTCTTGTTGTTGTAAGGCTAGTGTGTATGGCCTCATCTCTCGTCGCTTGAGTATGGTGGTTGGGGCCAGATCCGCAAATATTTGAACGGAGGTCGGGACGTCCGGAAGAGTTGTCAAGCCCCGAGCAGCCAACAGGATCTTGTCTCGGATATCCTCAGAGTAAAATTTTGCAATGATGTCTCTGGGTAGCTCTGGATTGCGCATTTTAACCAAGGATCTATGGATGCGGACCACTCGGAGTTGCGCAGAGTCGAGATGTGGCAGGAGGGCCCCAAAGAGGTTCACTGCTACCGCTTCTAGGTCCGTGAACGATTCCGGGAGACCCCGCAGACGTACATTGGAGCGACGGCTCCTGTTCTCCAAATCCTCCAGTTTGGCTTCCGCCTCGTCCAGGCGTTCGTCGTGTTCATCTATTTTGAGCCTGTCCTCATTGATTGCTTTTTACCATCTCGTCTGATTGGTGTTCTAAAATATCAACTCGTTGACCTACATCCGCAATCTGTTCAGATAGCTCATTGACCGCCCCACGAAGCTCTTCTTTAAATACAGACCGCATCATTGCCATCAGTTGCTCCGTAGACATTCCGGTTGGCAAATTTTCTGCATGTGGAGGGAGTCCAGAGTTCTGTTGAGGATGCGTATTTCCTTGGCCCTTATGCGTACTGTCCTCCGGGTTTCGTGGACTTTTGGCTTGGTTGGAACGCGTACTTTCATGCCCGCTATGCGTATGTTCATGCTGCTGATGCGTACTTTCGAGATTGCTGCTATGCGTACTTTTATGCGTACATTCATGCTGATGATGCGTACTTTCGGGATTGCCGCAATGCGTACTTTCATGCCCGCCATGCGTACGTTCATGCTGCTGACGCGTATTTTCGGGGTTGCCGGAATGCGTACGTTCATGCCCGCTATGCGTACTGCCATGTGTAGGATGCGTATTTTTACTATTGGCATGCGTACTTTTGGATGCGGCATGCGTATTTTTCGGCGGTGCGGCGGCCCGCGCGGCTTGACTTGCTGTGGGCTTTGGGGAGGTTTGGGGTGCTCGTTTTGGGGTCTCCAGGGGTGCGGGGGCCTGGGGGGACCTCTTAGAGGATCCTGAGATAGGTGGGCTGTCAGGATGGCACATACCTTCTGGTGAAAGGCTTCTGGCCTCTCCCTCTGTGTGGGCCTTGGCAGCCATCTTGGAGAATCTTCTCCTGAACTTGAGCGGCGAAAGAAGTGGCCTGGAGGATGAACGACTTCTGATGGGATATTGTTGTGGAGATCCAAGCATTCCTGGGATCCTTATGAATCCGGGGATATATATCTTGCCCCGATCGGTGCAGTATTGCTGTGGCAATCAAGCTGGGAAGCAGGAGCTCACTGGAGATGCATCCACTTCAGTAAGCGCCTCACTAGCGCCCCCCGTCATTTTTCTTTCGATTGCAAACGTAACCAGTTTTTCAATGGTGTAATGGTTTAACATAGAAAACTTACCGTTGGCTCTCGATTCTAATCTATCACTCCGATTTGCAAACGGATTTCACTGAAGCTGTAACTTTCATCCCAGAACATACTTTAGGGGCCATTACCTCTTCAACTATAGTCATTTTTCTTTCGATTGCAAACGTAACCAGTTTTTCAATGGTGTAATGGTTTAACATAGAAAACTTACCGTTGGCTCTCGATTCTAATCTATCACTCCGATTTGCAAACGGATTTCACTGAAGCTGTAACTTTCATCCCAGAACATAGTTTAGGGGCCATTACCTCTTCAACTATAGTCATTTTTCTTTCGATTGCAAACGTAACCAGTTTTTCAATGGTGTAATGGTTTAACATAGAAAACTTACCGTTGGCTCTCGATTCTAATCTATCACTCCGATTTGCAAACGGATTTCACTGAAGCTGTAACTTTCATCCCAGAACATAGTTTAGGGGCCATTACCTCTTCAACTATAGTCATTTTTCTTTCGATTGCAAACGTAACCAGTTTTTCAATGGTGTAATGGTTTAACATAGAAAACTTACCGTTGGCTCTCGATTCTAATCTATCACTCCGATTTGCAAACGGATTTCACTGAAGCTGTAACTTTCATCCCAGAACATAGTTTAGGGGCCATTACCTCTTCAACTATAGTCATTTTTCTTTCGATTGCAAACGTAACCAGTTTTTCAATGGTGTAATGGTTTAACATAGAAAACTTACCGTTGGCTCTCGATTCTAATCTATCACTCCGATTTGCAAACGGATTTCACTGAAGCTGTAACTTTCATCCCAGAACATAGTTTAGGGGCCATTACCTCTTCAACTATAGTCATTTTTCTTTCGATTGCAAACGTAACCATTTTTTCAATGGTGTAATGGTTTAACATAGAAAACTTACCGTTGGCTCTCGATTCTAATCTATCACTCCGATTTGCAAACGGATTTCACTGAAGCTGTAACTTTCATCCCAGAACATAGTTTAGGGGCCATTACCTCTTCAACTATAGTCATTTTTCTTTCGATTGCAAACGTAACCAGTTTTTCAATGGTGTAATGGTTTAACATAGAAAACTTACCGTTGGCTCTCGATTCTAATCTATCACTCCGATTTGCAAAAGGATTTCACTGAAGCTGTAACTTTCATCCCAGAACATAGTTTAGGGGCCATTACCTCTTCAACTATAGTCATTTTTCTTTCGATTGCAAACGTAACCAGTTTTTCAATGGTGTAATGGTTTAACATAGAAAACTTACCGTTGGCTCTCGATTCTAATCTATCACTCCGATTTGCAAACGGATTTCACTGAAGCTGTAACTTTCATCCCAGAACATAGTTTAGGGGCCATTACCTCTTCAACTATAGTCATTTTTCTTTCGATTGCAAACGTAACCAGTTTTTCAATGGTGTAATGGTTTAACATAGAAAACTTACCGTTGGCTCTCGATTCTAATCTATCACTCCGATTTGCAAACGGATTTAACTGAAGCTGTAACTTTCATCCCAGAACATAGTTTAGGGGCCATTACCTCTTCAACTATAGTCATTTTTCTTTCGATTGCAAACGTAACCAGTTTTTCAATGGTGTAATGGTTTAACATAGAAAACTTACCGTTGGCTCTCGATTCTAATCTATCACTCCGATTTCCAAACGGATTTCACTGAAGCTGTAACTTTCATCCCAGAACATAGTTTAGGGGCCATTACCTCTTCAACTATAGTCATTTTTCTTTCGATTGCAAACGTAACCAGTTTTTCAATGGTGTAATGGTTTAACATAGAAAACTTACCGTTGGCTCTCGATTCTAATCTATCACTCCGATTTGCAAACGGATTTCACTGAAGCTGTAACTTTCATCCCAGAACATACTTTAGGGGCCATTACCTCTTCAACTATAGTCATTTTTCTTTCGATTGCAAACGTAACCAGTTTTTCAATGGTGTAATGGTTTAACATAGAAAACTTACCGTTGGCTCTCGATTCTAATCTATCACTCCGATTTGCAAACGGATTTCACTGAAGCTGTAACTTTCATCCCAGAACATAGTTTAGGGGCCATTACCTCTTCAACTATAGTCATTTTTCTTTCGATTGCAAACGTAACCAGTTTTTCAATGGTGTAATGGTTTAACATAGAAAACTTACCGTTGGCTCTCGATTCTAATCTATCACTCCGATTTGCAAACGGATTTCACTGAAGCTGTAACTTTCATCCCAGAACATAGTTTAGGGGCCATTACCTCTTCAACTATAGTCATTTTTCTTTCGATTGCAAACGTAACCAGTTTTTCAATGGTGTAATGGTTTAACATAGAAAACTTACCGTTGGCTCTCGATTCTAATCTATCACTCCGATTTGCAAACGGATTTCACTGAAGCTGTAACTTTCATCCCAGAACATAGTTTAGGGGCCATTACCTCTTCAACTATAGTCATTTTTCTTTCGATTGCAAACGTAACCAGTTTTTCAATGGTGTAATGGTTTAACATAGAAAACTTACCGTTGGCTCTCGATTCTAATCTATCACTCCGATTTGCAAACGGATTTCACTGAAGCTGTAACTTTCATCCCAGAACATAGTTTAGGGGCCATTACCTCTTCAACTATAGTCATTTTTCTTTCGATTGCAAACGTAACTAGTTTTTCAATGGTGTAATGGTTTAACATAGAAAACTTACCGTTGGCTCTCGATTCTAATCTATCACTCCGATTTGCAAACGGATTTCACTGAAGCTGTAACTTTCATCCCAGAACATAGTTTAGGGGCCATTACCTCTTCAACTATAGTCATTTTTCTTTCGATTGCAAACGTAACCAGTTTTTCAATGGTGTAATGGTTTAACATAGAAAACTTACCGTTGGCTCTCGATTCTAATCTATCACTCCGATTTGCAAACGGATTTCACTGAAGCTGTAACTTTCATCCCAGAACATAGTTTAGGGGCCATTACCTCTTCAACTATAGTCATTTTTCTTTCGATTGCAAACGTAACCAGTTTTTCAATGGTGTAATGGTTTAACATAGAAAACTTACCGTTGGCTCTCGATTCTAATCTATCACTCCGATTTGCAAACGGATTTCACTGAAGCTGTAACTTTCATCCCAGAACATAGTTTAGGGGCCATTACCTCTTCAACTATAGTCATTTTTCTTTCGATTGCAAACGTAACCAGTTTTTCAATGGTGTAATGGTTTAACATAGAAAACTTACCGTTGGCTCTCGATTCTAATCTATCACTCCGATTTGCAAACGGATTTCACTGAAGCTGTAACTTTCATCCCAGAACATAGTTTAGGGGCCATTACCTCTTCAACTATAGTCATTTTTCTTTCGATTGCAAACGTAACCAGTTTTTCAATGGTGTAATGGTTTAACATAGAAAACTTACCGTTGGCTCTCGATTCTAATCTATCACTCCGATTTGCAAACGGATTTCACTGAAGCTGTAACTTTCATCCCAGAACATAGTTTAGGGGCCATTACCTCTTCAACTATAGTCATTTTTCTTTCGATTGCAAACGTAACCAGTTTTTCAATGGTGTAATGGTTTAACATAGAAAACTTACCGTTGGCTCTCGATTCTAATCTATCACTCCGATTTGCAAACGGATTTCACTGAAGCTGTAACTTTCATCCCAGAACATAGTTTAGGGGCCATTACCTCTTCAACTATAGTCATTTTTCTTTCGATTGCAAACGTAACCAGTTTTTCAATGGTGTAATGGTTTAACATAGAAAACTTACCGTTGGCTCTCGATTCTAATCTATCACTCCGATTTGCAAACGGATTTCACTGAAGCTGTAACTTTCATCCCAGAACATAGTTTAGGGGCCATTACCTCTTCAACTATAGTCATTTTTCTTTCGATTGCAAACGTAACCAGTTTTTCAATGGTGTAATGGTTTAACATAGAAAACTTACCGTTGGCTCTCGATTCTAATCTATCACTCCGATTTGCAAACGGATTTCACTGAAGCTGTAACTTTCATCCCAGAACATAGTTTAGGGGCCATTACCTCTTCAACTATAGTCATTTTTCTTTCGATTGCAAACGTAACCAGTTTTTCAATGGTGTAATGGTTTAACATAGAAAACTTACCGTTGGCTCTCGATTCTAATCTATCACTCCGATTTGCAAACGGATTTCACTGAAGCTGTAACTTTCATCCCAGAACATAGTTTAGGGGCCATTACCTCTTCAACTATAGTCATTTTTCTTTCGATTGCAAACGTAACCAGTTTTTCAATGGTGTAATGGTTTAACATAGAAAACTTACCGTTGGCTCTCGATTCTAATCTATCACTCCGATTTGCAAACGGATTTCACTGAAGCTGTAACTTTCATCCCAGAACATAGTTTAGGGGCCATTACCTCTTCAACTATAGTCATTTTTCTTTCGATTGCAAACGTAACCAGTTTTTCAATGGTGTAATGGTTTAACATAGAAAACTTACCGTTGGCTCTCGATTCTAATCTATCACTCCGATTTGCAAACGGATTTCACTGAAGCTGTAACTTTCATCCCAGAACATAGTTTAGGGGCCATTACCTCTTCAACTATAGTCATTTTTCTTTCGATTGCAAACGTAACCAGTTTTTCAATGGTGTAATGGTTTAACATAGAACACTTACCGTTGGCTCTCGATTCTAATCTATCACTCCGATTTGCAAACGCATTTCACTGAAGCTGTAACTTTCATCCCAGAACATAGTTTAGGGGCCATTACCTCTTCAACTATAGTCATTTTTCTTTCGATTGCAAACGTAACCAGTTTTTCAATGGTGTAATGGTTTAACATAGAAAACTTACCGTTGGCTCTCGATTCTAATCTATCACTCCGATTTGCAAACGCATTTCACTGAAGCTGTAACTTTCATCCCAGAACATAGTGTAGGGGCCATTACCTCTTCAACTATAGTCATTTTTCTTTCGATTGCAAACGTAACCAGTTTTTCAATGGTGTAATGGTTTAACATAGAAAACTTACCGTTGGCTCTCGATTCTAATCTATCACTCCGATTTGCAAACGCATTTCACTGAAGCTGTAATTTTCATCCCAGAACATAGTTTAGGGGCCATTACCTCTTCAACTATAGTCATTTTTCTTTCGATTGCAAACGTAACCAGTTTTTCAATGGTGTAATGGTTTAACATAGAAAACTTACCGTTGGCTCTCGATTCTAATCTATCACTCCGATTTGCAAACGCATTTCACTGAAGCTGTAACTTTCATCCCAGAACATAGTTTAGGGGCCATTACCTCTTCAACTATAGTCATTTTTCTTTCGATTGCAAACGTAACCAGTTTTTCAATGGTGTAATGGTTTAACATAGAAAACTTACCGTTGGCTCTCGATTCTAATCTATCACTCCGATTTGCAAACGCATTTCACTGAAGCTGTAACTTTCATCCCAGAACATAGTTTAGGGGCCATTACCTCTTCAACTATAGTCATTTTTCTTTCGATTGCAAACGTAACCAGTTTTTCAATGGTGTAATGGTTTAACATAGAAAACTTACCGTTGGCTCTCGATTCTAATCTATCACTCCGATTTGCAAACGCATTTCACTGAAGCTGTAACTTTCATCCCAGAACATAGTTTAGGGGCCATTACCTCTTCAACTATAGTCATTTTTCTTTCGATTGCAAACGTAACCAGTTTTTCAATGGTGTAATGGTTTAACATAGAAAACTTACCGTTGGCTCTCGATTCTAATCTATCACTCCGATTTGCAAACGGATTTCACTGAAGCTGTAACTTTCATCCCAGAACATAGTTTAGGGGCCATTACCTCTTCAACTATAGTCATTTTTCTTTCGATTGCAAACGTAACCAGTTTTTCAATGGTGTAATGGTTTAACATAGAAAACTTACCGTTGGCTCTCGATTCTAATCTATCACTCCGATTTGCAAACGCATTTCACTGAAGCTGTAACTTTCATCCCAGAACATAGTTTAGGGGCCATTACCTCTTCAACTATAGTCATTTTTCTTTCGATTGCAAACGCAACCAGTTTTTCAATGGTGTAATGGTTTAACATAGAAAACTTACCGTTGGCTCTCGATTCTAATCTATCACTCCGATTTGCAAACGCATTTCACTGAAGCTGTAACTTTCATCCCAGAACATAGTTTAGGGGCCATTACCTCTTCAACTATACTCATTTTTCTTTCGATTGCAAACGTAACCAGTTTTTCAATGGTGTAATGGTTTAACATAGAAAACTTACCGTTGGCTCTCGATTCTAATCTATCACTCCGATTTGCAAACGCATTTCACTGAAGCTGTAACTTTCATCCCAGAACATAGTTTAGGGGCCATTACCTCTTCAACTATAGTCATTTTTCTTTCGATTGCAAACGTAACCAGTTTTTCAATGGTGTAATGGTTTAACATAGAAAACTTACCGTTGGCTCTCGATTCTAATCTATCACTCCGATTTGCAAACGCATTTCACTGAAGCTGTAACTTTCATCCCAGAACATAGTTTAGGGGCCATTACCTCTTCAACTATAGTCATTTTTCTTTCGATTGCAAACGTAACCAGTTTTTCAATGGTGTAATGGTTTAACATAGAAAACTTACCGTTGGCTCTCGATTCTAATCTATCACTCCGATTTGCAAACGGATTTCACTGAAGCTGTAACTTTCATCCCAGAACATAGTTTAGGGGCCATTACCTCTTCAACTATAGTCATTTTTCTTTCGATTGCAAACGTAACCAGTTTTTCAATGGTGTAATGGTTTAACATAGAAAACTTACCGTTGGCTCTCGATTCTAATCTATCACTCCGATTTGCAAACGCATTTCACTGAAGCTGTAACTTTCATCCCAGAACATAGTTTAGGGGCCATTACCTCTTCAACTATAGTCATTTTTCTTTCGATTGCAAACGTAACCAGTTTTTCAATGGTGTAATGGTTTAACATAGAAAACTTACCGTTGGCTCTCGATTCTAATCTATCACTCCGATTTGCAAACGGATTTCACTGAAGCTGTAACTTTCATCCCAGAACATAGTTTAGGGGCCATTACCTCTTCAACTATAGTCATTTTTCTTTCGATTGCAAACGTAACCAGTTTTTCAATGGTGTAATGGTTTAACATAGAAAGGGCGTGGCTTGACGCTGGAGCTGGATGGTTGCCTGAGCCTGTAGCTCCTGCTGTCTTCACCCTGTAAAGCAACTTCACAGCGCACTAAGAAGCCTCATTTTACTCAGAAAGATGGGTGAACATGCAGAGGACCCACAGGAGTGGATTACAGCGAGACCCAAGCGGAATTACAGGTCCCCGCAGCCTCGCAAACTCTCTGACTTTTTCCAGGAAGAAAACCAAGATGGCCCCCGGCATTACAGGCCTAGCTCAAGGCAGGAGGCAGACTACAGGACACCGCCGCCTGTGGCTCAAATAAACCGTTTTGCAGCTTTCCAGACCCCCTACCGAAGGGGGGACAGAGCGGACTACCTGGGGGACCTCAGTGAAGAAGATGACACCGCTAACGCCGCCGCTGACGACAGGGACAGGAGTCCCAGGCAGGCCCGCATGCGGAGCGAGAATCCGAATTTGAAGGCGGAATTTCGTAATTCCAATCCGGAATTCCGGAAAATGAATCCGGAATCCAGGAAAGATGATCCAACAAGGTCCCAGGTAGGACAGATCCCCCTATCCTCCCCTCACACACCTGTTCAAGCACCCGATCAGCTCCCTCATCCATCCTTCCACCCATCCACACAGATGGCATTTACAGACCCCCTGATGTCATTCACCGCTACAGACCAGCCCATGACACAAAGTTTTTTTAAAGATTTTATGATATCATTCAGCAGCATCCTAAGGAAAGACTCCATGGAAATAAGGGCTGATATGCATGCTTTGGTGGGTCACCTGACTGTATATACTAAAGAAACAGACCATAGACTTGCTAGGCTGGAACACAGAATTGTGGAGATGACAGCAGCACACAATTCACTGGTGGATGCTCATAAAGAACTGGTAAATGAGAACAGACTGATGAAGGAGAAAATAGCTGACGGGGAGGATAGAAACAGGAGGAACAACCTAAAGATTAGAGGGATCCCAGAAACAATACCAAATGATGACTTAAAGGACTATGTTATGGACATCATCAAAGTCACCTGCCCCAACATACCCAAAAATGAGCTCGTAGTGGATAGAGCCCATAGGCTACCCAAGCCATCCCACATCGCCAAACATCTGCCTAGAGATGTCATTACTAGGATCCATTTTTTCCACGTAAAGGAAATGCTGCTGGGAGCCACTAGGAAAGGACAAAAGCTTCCTGACCCGTACCAGAACTTGGCATTATATCAGGACCTGTCACAGGCTACTCTGTCAACTAGACGTGGATTTTCCCAGATCACTGCCTCCTTGAGAAACAAAAAGATTGACTACTCATGGGGATTCCCCCCAAAGCTGATCATAAGAGAAGGAGGGGAAACACACGTGATCAGGAATCCAACAGAAGGGCAGGATCTCTTATCAAGATGGAACATCCCAATATCTGTACCTAGAGACTCAGGTAAAGATAGACCTTATCGTCCACCTCTAATGCCTAAGCCCGCTGCTATGGACACCTCTCTTCCTATCACACCGGACAAGGCAGCAACAAGTGAGGCTTCGACAAAAGAATGAAGCTGGGTGATCAGCCAGAAACTTTGTCCCCCTCACACTTGTTCTTTCCCCAGGGACTGACTTTCTCTCCCTACAGGTGGAAAGACCATCCGAAGTCCACATTGGTGGACCCCGTTGAATTGGTCACCTGAACTGAACTGTGATTTGACCAATCTGTTTGGCTTTGTTCATACTATTAGTGTTATTACTATTTTTTCACCTACTTTCTCTTTCTCCCTTTTTTTTTTTTTTCTTCAGTAGTGCCATTGAAGGGTAGAACCGGATGCCTTTCACTGCACTATCACTATTGTTATCACTATCGTTAAATAGGTCGATGTCCCGACTAACCTTGTTTCCTTTCACCAGAGCAGAGATAAAAGGTTTCATCAGAGATGCTTCAGAGCTTGCCTGCAGGATTCCCAAATGGTGGTATGATATAATTGTGATGCAATGTACATGGTATAATGGCTGAGGAATGTAATCTCCTCTCAGTTAATGTGAGAGGCCTCAATTCTTTTAGGAAGAGATACCTCCTGCAGAAACTGATAAAGGAGCAAAAGGCAGACATAGTATGTGTTCAAGAATCCCACCTGAACAAAAATGCAGCAAAAAAATACAAACTATTTCAATTTACTAATATATTTCATTCCACACTACAGAGCAATAAGAAAAAAGCTGGGGCTTTCATAGCAATTAGAGACTCTCTGGGACTAGTGGTAAAAGATACATATGCGAGTGAGGATGGCAGAATGGTGATGATAACTGGACAAATGAACTCCAAGGATTACACTTTTGTGAATCTCTATGCTCCCAACCAACATCAGACTAAATTTATTAATTCAAAACTCAAAAAAATAACAACCTTTAAGAAAGGATATCTTTTTATTTCTGGAGACTTGAACTCCATAACAGACCCACAGTTAGATTGTACTTCCAAATCAAGAACAAAACACTCTACCCTACAACCAATTTTGACCAAGAACGAGCTGTTTGACACTTGGAGATGCCTTCACCCCAAGGAGAAACAGTTTACATTTTACTCAACCATCCATAAATCCTTCACTCGCATTGATCACTGCCTAACAGACCAATTTTCTTTGCCACTGGTCTCAGAGATAGAAATTGGTACTAGAGTGTGGTCAGACCACTCACCTCTGTCAGTAAAATTTCATATTCAAAATTCAGTTAAACAACAGTATGTATGGAGACTCAACAAGTATATCCTTCACTCCGAACACACCTCCCCTCTAATCAAAAAAGAACTAACAGAGTATTTCAAACTCAACAACACGGGAGAAATTTCCAACTCTACCCTTTGGAATGCTCATAAAGCATTTATCAGAGGAACCTTTATTAAGCTGAGTGCCATCCACAACAAAAAAATCAGGGAACAAACCAATACATTATTAGAAAAAATTAAATCACTAGAGAAAGAAATATATAACAATCACAAGACAGAACTTATACCCCAACTAGAAGAAACTAGACAGACCCTAGCAGACAAAATGTACTATCAGTACGACAAATGGCAAACCACATTAAAGCAAAATTGGTATTATGATAATAATAGAGCAGGGAAGGCCATGGCCCAAAAAATCAAGGGAAAAAGAATTCATCAAAGAATTATTAAAATCACACACCCCAAAACAAAAGTAGAAGTTCACCACCCTAAAGACATTGTTAACGCCTTAGCAGAGTACTATGAATCCCTCTATAACCTTGAAAAGGACCCAAATACCCACACCCCATCATCACAAGAAATAGATTTATACCTTAATAAAGTAAATCTCCCCTCTCTTACAGAATTTGAGAAAAAATACCTAGCGACCCCCTTCACAGAACAAGAAACGATAGCAGCAATAGGATCCCTAAAAAAAGATAAGGCCCCAGGACCAGATGGTTTTATTAATGATTATTTTAAAAAATTCACCTCAATATTAGCAACCCCCCTAACAAACATGTTTAACGAAGCAGCTACTAAAGGTAACTTCCCTAGAGAAAACCTCTCTGCCCTAATAACCACAATCCCCAAAGAAGGTAAGGATCCCTCTGACCCCAGTAACTATAGGCCCATCTCCCTACTGAACACTGATATAAAAATATATGCCCGAATAATAGCTAACAGGTTATCTCCCCTTATGCCCCAGATTATCCACCCAGATCAGGTAGGATTTACAAAGAATAGGTCGACTAGTGATGGCACTCGCAAGGTTTTGTCTCTGGTACACAGGATTGGGCTCTGTCGGACGCCTACTCTCCTTGTCTCCTTAGACGCGGAGAAGGCGTTCGACAGAGTCAATTGGCTATACCTATCCAAGGTGCTCACCAAATTTGGTATCCCTGGCTTTCTGCACAAGGCCATACTAGCCTTATACACTCACCCGTCTGCAAGAGTCCTATCCTCGGGCACACTATCTCTCCCCTTTGATATAAAGAATGGTACCCGTCAGGGTTGCCCCCTCTCACCCTTAATATTCAACCTAACGATTGAGCCGCTTGCTCAAAAAATCAGAGACAACTCACAAATTTTCGGCATTAAAAACAAACAATTCACACATAAAATGGGTTTATACGCAGATGATGTGATCCTTCTCCTCCAGAAACCACTTGTATCACTGCCAAATGCTCAACTGGAACTAGAAGATTTCTCTAAAATTTCATACTACAAGCTAAACAAGAAAAAGACAGTTATTCTTCCATGTTTTATCTCGCAAAAAGATAGGGACACCTTAAAAGTTTCTTGTGAATTCTTATGGAATGACACTGCCATAAAATACTTAGGAATATACATAACCCCCACACTAAATAAGATTTATAAAGAAAATTATACCCCATGGTTAAAAAAATTCAAAGAGAAACTGGAAGATCTTGCAAAAGTAGAATACTCCTGGCTGGGAAGGAATGCAGCCTTTAAAATGTTTATTCTTCCCCAACTTTTATATTTATTTAGAAATTTGCCCATAAAAGTCCCCCAAACCTTTTTCAATACCCTACAAAGAGCTCTCAATCAATTCATATTATCAAACAAAAAACCCAGATTCTCAAACAAAATACTAATGATGGACACTACTAAGTTGGGCCTGGGAGTTCCTAACCTGGAATTTTATTATAAGGCCACAATAATGGACCATTCCAGGGCGGTCTGGCTTGGGGATAACACAAAACAATGGTTTTCGATAGAAGAAGACCAGCTCAGCTATGGAGATTACAAACTGTTTCTTGGAGCCAGACTGGCCTGGAAGGTTAGACAGACCATCCAGAACCCATTAACAATCAACACACTCAGAATCTGGAAGGAACTAACCGCCCTATGCAAAAAAGATATTTTGTCCATAGAATCTAACACACCCCTAATCACCCTACAAACTTTAATAAATAATCTAAATCTACAAACTTGGACAGACTCTGGCATTAACTCCGTAGAAGACCTCCTAGATAACTCAGACTTGAGACCGTTTGAATTCTTTACTCAGACATACGGGCTCCCATCAACAGAACTCCCCACATATAAGAAAATTAGCAAATTTTACAAATATCACCCATACAGCCCGGTATCCCTGACCCCACAAATCAGTAAAATTATCCATCCTCAGGGTTCACATTATAAAGGAACATCTATTTTCTATAAAACACTGTTAAAAATGAAAGACTCCACCCCGCAATGGCAACTAGATAGTTGGCAGGAATATTTTCAAACTGAGATTGACATGGAAGAATGGGAAAAGGTTCTGAGATCAGTAAAAAAGTCTTCACATTGTGTAAGACACCATGAAGGCTTACTGAAGAGCATTTGGCAGTGGTATATGACACCTGAGAGGATTTCTAAATTTGATATGAAGGCATCCCCTTTGTGTTGGAGGGGCTGCAACCTGACGGGTACCATAGGGCATATCTTATGGGACTGTCCCAAACTGAAGAAACTTAGAACAGATATAGGTGTCTTCTTGGGACAACTACCCATGTCTATACATCCTATTCCCTCTGGTATGGCACTGTTGCATATAGGAACCATAGATCTGCCACCCCAGGAGAGATTGATCTATAATCACATCTTTATAACCATTAGGAACCAATTAGCTTTCAATTGGAAATCAAAAGTTATTCCAACAGTTGGAGAAATTCTGCGAATTGTTGACTCAAATCTTATCGCAGAGAAATCCTGGGCGATTAGATGTGGAAACCTGGGTGCTTTCCTGGAGGTGGCTGCTCTGTGGCCTGTTGCATACAAGGAATCCAAACTAATGGAATTTTAGATCTGTGGTCTTTTTGGTAGAGGTACTCTCATGTGAAACTCTCATGTATGATATTAATATGTTAAGGGGATCCTCGCAGGTAAGGCTCTGTTGCTCACTTATCTTAATATAGGTAGATTTCTCTTGCTCTGGAAACACAATCGGGACATTCTAATTGTACATAGTTTGATATGTAGTTTAGTTTTAGATGTAGTATATACAACAAAAATAACTGATATGACAGCTACTCACACACAATTGGAGTCATAACAACTGTTAGTTAGTCAGTTAGGAATCTTCTTCTTCCCTTTCTCCTACCTGGACGAAACACTGCAGCTCTGGTAGACTTATGAGACTCCTTAGTTGAGGATCCGCTCCCTGGAATCTCTGTAGGGTGGTTAAAATCCCCCATTTTCCAGGTCGAGAGGATCCTTGACGGATCTGTTACACAACTTTCTTCACTGCTGGAGCTGTGGTTGAACTACAGTATCCTAGGGAATATAGAATTCCAACCTTAGTAACTATGGAAGTATTTTAAAGCATCGCCTAGACAAAACAGAGATATGTCATTTAAACGTGGTTACGTCAAAAATTGATTATTCTTTTTGACAAAATTAAGAATTATTAAACTCTTAGCATAATAGGTTTAGATATCTTAAAGAAATGAGTACAGATCCAAGAGATCTTTCTGTTATTCCTATCTGTAGGTTAAACATAGTTTCAATTATTTTAAACAATATATAGGTCATTTGATCAGTTAACTTCACATCAGACTTTTCACCAGCTTTATTTCTCTCCAACCAAACTCGGTTAGAATATATTTACCATCTGGTTAGATACCCTCAATCTCAGGTACTTGCTTATTCCCTCACTGGGAAATAATCACACCTAGGTGAGTAACTGGCAAAATCAGACATATTTCAAAAAAACGGAAATGCAGTTTCAGGGACTGTATGTGGACTCCTGCGCTGGTAGCGGATCTCCACATACAGTGGTCCACTCAACTTACACCTTACAATCTGCATCCAAACCTCCTTCTACCACCTCATATCAGCTTCACAACAATAAACTACTCCTGCATAACTCCTACTTACCCTCTAACCAGACTATTCTTCTTATTTTATCTGTTATATAAATTTCTGTAATACAGATATGTTGTTAATTGTTATATTGTATTCATTTATATAGCTGTACAAATACGAATACATAATCACTAATACCTGTAATGTAATAACTTGTTATGTAAAACTTCAATAAAAATTATTGTACTTGGTTTAACATAGAAAACTTACCGTTGGCTCTCGATTCTAATCTATCACTCCGATTTGCAAACGGATTTCACTGAAGCTGTAACTTTCATCCCAGAACATAGTTTAGGGGCCATTACCTCTTCAACTATAGTCATTTTTCTTTCGATTGCAAACGTAACCAGTTTTTCAATGGTGTAATGGTTTAACATAGAAAACTTACCGTTGGCTCTCGATTCTAATCTATCACTCCGATTTGCAAACGGATTTCACTGAAGCTGTAACTTTCATCCCAGAACATAGTTTAGGGGCCATTACCTCTTCAACTATAGTCATTTTTCTTTCGATTGCAAACGTAACCAGTTTTTCAATGGTGTAATGGTTTAACATAGAAAACTTACCGTTGGCTCTCGATTCTAATCTATCACTCCGATTTGCAAACGGATTTCACTGAAGCTGTAACTTTCATCCCAGAACATAGTTTAGGGGCCATTACCTCTTCAACTATAGTCATTTTTCTTTCGATTGCAAACGTAACCAGTTTTTCAATGGTGTAATGGTTTAACATAGAAAGGGCGTGGCTTGACTCTGGAGCTGGATGGTTGCCTGAGCCTGTAGCTCCTGCTGTCTTCACCCTGTAAAGCAACTTCACAGCGCACTAAGAAGCCTCATTTTACTCAGAAAGATGGGTGAACATGCAGAGGACCCACAGGAGTGGATTACAGCGAGACCCAAGCGGAATTACAGGTCCCCGCAGCCTCGCAAACTCTCTGACTTTTTCCAGGAAGAAAACTAAGATGGCCCCCGGCATTACAGGCCTAGCTCAAGGCAGGAGGCAGACTACAGGACACCGCCGCCTGTGGCTCAAATAAACCGTTTTGCAGCTTTCCAGACCCCCTACCGAAGGGGGGACAGAGCGGACTACCTGGGGGACCTCAGTGAAGAAGATGACACCGCTAACGCCGCCGCTGACGACAGGGACAGGAGTCCCAGGCAGGCCCGCATGCGGAGCGAGAATCCGAATTTGAAGGCGGAATTTCGTAATTCCAATCCGGAATTCCGGAAAATGAATCCGGAATCCAGGAAAGATGATCCAACAAGGTCCCAGGTAGGACAGATCCCCCTATCCTCCCCTCACACACCTGTTCAAGCACCCGATCAGCTCCCTCATCCATCCTTCCACCCATCCACACAGATGGCATTTACAGACCCCCTGATGTCATTCACCGCTACAGACCAGCCCATGACACAAAGTTTTTTTTAAAGATTTTATGATATCATTCAGCAGCATCCTAAGGAAAGACTCCATGGAAATAAGGGCTGATATGCATGCTTTGGTGGGTCACCTGACTGTATATACTAAAGAAACAGACCATAGACTTGCTAGGCTGGAACACAGAATTGTGGAGATGACAGCAGCACACAATTCACTGGTGGATGCTCATAAAGAACTGGTAAATGAGAACAGACTGATGAAGGAGAAAATAGCTGACGGGGAGGATAGAAACAGGAGGAACAACCTAAAGATTAGAGGGATCCCAGAAACAATACCAAATGATGACTTAAAGGACTATGTTATGGACATCATCAAAGTCACCTGCCCCAACATACCCAAAAATGAGCTCGTAGTGGATAGAGCCCATAGGCTACCCAAGCCATCCCACATCGCCAAACATCTGCCTAGAGATGTCATTACTAGGATCCATTTTTTCCACGTAAAGGAAATGCTGCTGGGAGCCACTAGGAAAGGACAAAAGCTTCCTGACCCGTACCAGAACTTGGCATTATATCAGGACCTGTCACAGGCTACTCTGTCAACTAGACGTGGATTTTCCCAGATCACTGCCTCCTTGAGAAACAAAAAGATTGACTACTCATGGGGATTCCCCCCAAAGCTGATCATAAGAGAAGGAGGGGAAACACACGTGATCAGGAATCCAACAGAAGGGCAGGATCTCTTATCAAGATGGAACATCCCAATATCTGTACCTAGAGACTCAGGTAAAGATAGACCTTATCGTCCACCTCTAATGCCTAAGCCCGCTGCTATGGACACCTCTCTTCCTATCACACCGGACAAGGCAGCAACAAGTGAGGCTTCGACAAAAGAATGAAGCTGGGTGATCAGCCAGAAACTTTGTCCCCCTCACACTTGTTCTTTCCCCAGGGACTGACTTTCTCTCCCTACAGGTGGAAAGACCATCCGAAGTCCACATTGGTGGACCCCGTTGAATTGGTCACCTGAACTGAACTGTGATTTGACCAATCTGTTTGGCTTTGTTCATACTATTAGTGTTATTACTATTTTTTCACCTACTTTCTCTTTCTCCCTTTTTTTTTTTTTTCTTCAGTAGTGCCATTGAAGGGTAGAACCGGATGCCTTTCACTGCACTATCACTATTGTTATCACTATCGTTAAATAGGTCGATGTCCCGACTAACCTTGTTTCCTTTCACCAGAGCAGAGATAAAAGGTTTCATCAGAGATGCTTCAGAGCTTGCCTGCAGGATTCCCAAATGGTGGTATGATATAATTGTGATGCAATGTACATGGTATAATGGCTGAGGAATGTAATCTCCTCTCAGTTAATGTGAGAGGCCTCAATTCTTTTAGGAAGAGATACCTCCTGCAGAAACTGATAAAGGAGCAAAAGGCAGACATAGTATGTGTTCAAGAATCCCACCTGAACAAAAATGCAGCAAAAAAATACAAACTATTTCAATTTACTAATATATTTCATTCCACACTACAGAGCAATAAGAAAAAAGCTGGGGCTTTCATAGCAATTAGAGACTCTCTGGGACTAGTGGTAAAAGATACATATGCGAGTGAGGATGGCAGAATGGTGATGATAACTGGACAAATGAACTCCAAGGATTACACTTTTGTGAATCTCTATGCTCCCAACCAACATCAGACTAAATTTATTAATTCAAAACTCAAAAAAATAACAACCTTTAAGAAAGGATATCTTTTTATTTCTGGAGACTTGAACTCCATAACAGACCCACAGTTAGATTGTACTTCCAAATCAAGAACAAAACACTCTACCCTACAACCAATTTTGACCAAGAACGAGCTGTTTGACACTTGGAGATGCCTTCACCCCAAGGAGAAACAGTTTACATTTTACTCAACCATCCATAAATCCTTCACTCGCATTGATCACTGCCTAACAGACCAATTTTCTTTGCCACTGGTCTCAGAGATAGAAATTGGTACTAGAGTGTGGTCAGACCACTCACCTCTGTCAGTAAAATTTCATATTCAAAATTCAGTTAAACAACAGTATGTATGGAGACTCAACAAGTATATCCTTCACTCCGAACACACCTCCCCTCTAATCAAAAAAGAACTAACAGAGTATTTCAAACTCAACAACACGGGAGAAATTTCCAACTCTACCCTTTGGAATGCTCATAAAGCATTTATCAGAGGAACCTTTATTAAGCTGAGTGCCATCCACAACAAAAAAATCAGGGAACAAACCAATACATTATTAGAAAAAATTAAATCACTAGAGAAAGAAATATATAACAATCACAAGACAGAACTTATACCCCAACTAGAAGAAACTAGACAGACCCTAGCAGACAAAATGTACTATCAGTACGACAAATGGCAAACCACATTAAAGCAAAATTGGTATTATGATAATAATAGAGCAGGGAAGGCCATGGCCCAAAAAATCAAGGGAAAAAGAATTCATCAAAGAATTATTAAAATCACACACCCCAAAACAAAAGTAGAAGTTCACCACCCTAAAGACATTGTTAACGCCTTAGCAGAGTACTATGAATCCCTCTATAACCTTGAAAAGGACCCAAATACCCACACCCCATCATCACAAGAAATAGATTTATACCTTAATAAAGTAAATCTCCCCTCTCTTACAGAATTTGAGAAAAAATACCTAGCGACCCCCTTCACAGAACAAGAAACGATAGCAGCAATAGGATCCCTAAAAAAAGATAAGGCCCCAGGACCAGATGGTTTTATTAATGATTATTTTAAAAAATTCACCTCAATATTAGCAACCCCCCTAACAAACATGTTTAACGAAGCAGCTACTAAAGGTAACTTCCCTAGAGAAAACCTCTCTGCCCTAATAACCACAATCCCCAAAGAAGGTAAGGATCCCTCTGACCCCAGTAACTATAGGCCCATCTCCCTACTGAACACTGATATAAAAATATATGCCCGAATAATAGCTAACAGGTTATCTCCCCTTATGCCCCAGATTATCCACCCAGATCAGGTAGGATTTACAAAGAATAGGTCGACTAGTGATGGCACTCGCAAGGTTTTGTCTCTGGTACACAGGATTGGGCTCTGTCGGACGCCTACTCTCCTTGTCTCCTTAGACGCGGAGAAGGCGTTCGACAGAGTCAATTGGCTATACCTATCCAAGGTGCTCACCAAATTTGGTATCCCTGGCTTTCTGCACAAGGCCATACTAGCCTTATACACTCACCCGTCTGCAAGAGTCCTATCCTCGGGCACACTATCTCTCCCCTTTGATATAAAGAATGGTACCCGTCAGGGTTGCCCCCTCTCACCCTTAATATTCAACCTAACGATTGAGCCGCTTGCTCAAAAAATCAGAGACAACTCACAAATTTTCGGCATTAAAAACAAACAATTCACACATAAAATGGGTTTATACGCAGATGATGTGATCCTTCTCCTCCAGAAACCACTTGTATCACTGCCAAATGCTCAACTGGAACTAGAAGATTTCTCTAAAATTTCATACTACAAGCTAAACAAGAAAAAGACAGTTATTCTTCCATGTTTTATCTCGCAAAAAGATAGGGACACCTTAAAAGTTTCTTGTGAATTCTTATGGAATGACACTGCCATAAAATACTTAGGAATATACATAACCCCCACACTAAATAAGATTTATAAAGAAAATTATACCCCATGGTTAAAAAAATTCAAAGAGAAACTGGAAGATCTTGCAAAAGTAGAATACTCCTGGCTGGGAAGGAATGCAGCCTTTAAAATGTTTATTCTTCCCCAACTTTTATATTTATTTAGAAATTTGCCCATAAAAGTCCCCCAAACCTTTTTCAATACCCTACAAAGAGCTCTCAATCAATTCATATTATCAAACAAAAAACCCAGATTCTCAAACAAAATACTAATGATGGACACTACTAAGTTGGGCCTGGGAGTTCCTAACCTGGAATTTTATTATAAGGCCACAATAATGGACCATTCCAGGGCGGTCTGGCTTGGGGATAACACAAAACAATGGTTTTCGATAGAAGAAGACCAGCTCAGCTATGGAGATTACAAACTGTTTCTTGGAGCCAGACTGGCCTGGAAGGTTAGACAGACCATCCAGAACCCATTAACAATCAACACACTCAGAATCTGGAAGGAACTAACCGCCCTATGCAAAAAAGATATTTTGTCCATAGAATCTAACACACCCCTAATCACCCTACAAACTTTAATAAATAATCTAAATCTACAAACTTGGACAGACTCTGGCATTAACTCCGTAGAAGACCTCCTAGATAACTCAGACTTGAGACCGTTTGAATTCTTTACTCAGACATACGGGCTCCCATCAACAGAACTCCCCACATATAAGAAAATTAGCAAATTTTACAAATATCACCCATACAGCCCGGTATCCCTGACCCCACAAATCAGTAAAATTATCCATCCTCAGGGTTCACATTATAAAGGAACATCTATTTTCTATAAAACACTGTTAAAAATGAAAGACTCCACCCCGCAATGGCAACTAGATAGTTGGCAGGAATATTTTCAAACTGAGATTGACATGGAAGAATGGGAAAAGGTTCTGAGATCAGTAAAAAAGTCTTCACATTGTGTAAGACACCATGAAGGCTTACTGAAGAGCATTTGGCAGTGGTATATGACACCTGAGAGGATTTCTAAATTTGATATGAAGGCATCCCCTTTGTGTTGGAGGGGCTGCAACCTGACGGGTACCATAGGGCATATCTTATGGGACTGTCCCAAACTGAAGAAACTTAGAACAGATATAGGTGTCTTCTTGGGACAACTACCCATGTCTATACATCCTATTCCCTCTGGTATGGCACTGTTGCATATAGGAACCATAGATCTGCCACCCCAGGAGAGATTGATCTATAATCACATCTTTATAACCATTAGGAACCAATTAGCTTTCAATTGGAAATCAAAAGTTATTCCAACAGTTGGAGAAATTCTGCGAATTGTTGACTCAAATCTTATCGCAGAGAAATCCTGGGCGATTAGATGTGGAAACCTGGGTGCTTTCCTGGAGGTGGCTGCTCTGTGGCCTGTTGCATACAAGGAATCCAAACTAATGGAATTTTAGATCTGTGGTCTTTTTGGTAGAGGTACTCTCATGTGAAACTCTCATGTATGATATTAATATGTTAAGGGGATCCTCGCAGGTAAGGCTCTGTTGCTCACTTATCTTAATATAGGTAGATTTCTCTTGCTCTGGAAACACAATCGGGACATTCTAATTGTACATAGTTTGATATGTAGTTTAGTTTTAGATGTAGTATATACAACAAAAATAACTGATATGACAGCTACTCACACACAATTGGAGTCATAACAACTGTTAGTTAGTCAGTTAGGAATCTTCTTCTTCCCTTTCTCCTACCTGGACGAAACACTGCAGCTCTGGTAGACTTATGAGACTCCTTAGTTGAGGATCCGCTCCCTGGAATCTCTGTAGGGTGGTTAAAATCCCCCATTTTCCAGGTCGAGAGGATCCTTGACGGATCTGTTACACAACTTTCTTCACTGCTGGAGCTGTGGTTGAACTACAGTATCCTAGGGAATATAGAATTCCAACCTTAGTAACTATGGAAGTATTTTAAAGCATCGCCTAGACAAAACAGAGATATGTCATTTAAACGTGGTTACGTCAAAAATTGATTATTCTTTTTGACAAAATTAAGAATTATTAAACTCTTAGCATAATAGGTTTAGATATCTTAAAGAAATGAGTACAGATCCAAGAGATCTTTCTGTTATTCCTATCTGTAGGTTAAACATAGTTTCAATTATTTTAAACAATATATAGGTCATTTGATCAGTTGACTTCACATCAGACTTTTCACCAGCTTTATTTCTCTCCAACCAAACTCGGTTAGAATATATTTACCATCTGGTTAGATACCCTCAATCTCAGGTACTTGCTTATTCCCTCACTGGGAAATAATCACACCTAGGTGAGTAACTGGCAAAATCAGACATATTTCAAAAAAACGGAAATGCAGTTTCAGGGACTGTATGTGGACTCCTGCGCTGGTAGCGGATCTCCACATACAGTGGTCCACTCAACTTACACCTTACAATCTGCATCCAAACCTCCTTCTACCACCTCATATCAGCTTCACAACAATAAACTACTCCTGCATAACTCCTACTTACCCTCTAACCAGACTATTCTTCTTATTTTATCTGTTATATAAATTTCTGTAATACAGATATGTTGTTAATTGTTATATTGTATTCATTTATATAGCTGTACAAATACGAATACATAATCACTAATACCTGTAATGTAATAACTTGTTATGTAAAACTTCAATAAAAATTATTGTACTTGGTTTAACATAGAAAACTTACCGTTGGCTCTCGATTCTAATCTATCACTCCGATTTGCAAACGGATTTCACTGAAGCTGTAACTTTCATCCCAGAACATAGTTTAGGGGCCATTACCTCTTCAACTATAGTCATTTTTCTTTCGATTGCAAACGTAACCAGTTTTTCAATGGTGTAATGGTTTAACATAGAAAACTTACCGTTGGCTCTCGATTCTAATCTATCACTCCGATTTGCAAACGGATTTCACTGAAGCTGTAACTTTCATCCCAGAACATAGTTTAGGGGCCATTACCTCTTCAACTATAGTCATTTTTCTTTCGATTGCAAACGTAACCAGTTTTTCAATGGTGTAATGGTTTAACATAGAAAACTTACCGTTGGCTCTCGATTCTAATCTATCACTCCGATTTGCAAACGGATTTCACTGAAGCTGTAACTTTCATCCCAGAACATAGTTTAGGGGCCATTACCTCTTCAACTATAGTCATTTTTCTTTCGATTGCAAACGTAACCAGTTTTTCAATGGTGTAATGGTTTAACATAGAAAACTTACCGTTGGCTCTCGATTCTAATCTATCACTCCGATTTGCAAACGGATTTCACTGAAGCTGTAACTTTCATCCCAGAACATAGTTTAGGGGCCATTACCTCTTCAACTATAGTCATTTTTCTTTCGATTGCAAACGTAACCAGTTTTTCAATGGTGTAATGGTTTAACATAGAAAACTTACCGTTGGCTCTCGATTCTAATCTATCACTCCGATTTGCAAACGGATTTCACTGAAGCTGTAACTTTCATCCCAGAACATAGTTTAGGGGCCATTACCTCTTCAACTATAGTCATTTTTCTTTCGATTGCAAACGTAACCAGTTTTTCAATGGTGTAATGGTTTAACATAGAAAACTTACCGTTGGCTCTCGATTCTAATCTATCACTCCGATTTGCAAACGGATTTCACTGAAGCTGTAACTTTCATCCCAGAACATAGTTTAGGGGCCATTACCTCTTCAACTATAGTCATTTTTCTTTCGATTGCAAACGTAACCAGTTTTTCAATGGTGTAATGGTTTAACATAGAAAACTTACCGTTGGCTCTCGATTCTAATCTATCACTCCGATTTGCAAACGGATTTCACTGAAGCTGTAACTTTCATCCCAGAACATAGTTTAGGGGCCATTACCTCTTCAACTATAGTCATTTTTCTTTCGATTGCAAACTTAACCAGTTTTTCAATGGTGTAATGGTTTAACATAGAAAACTTACCGTTGGCTCTCGATTCTAATCTATCACTCCGATTTGCAAACGGATTTCACTGAAGCTGTAACTTTCATCCCAGAACATAGTTTAGGGGCCATTACCTCTTCAACTATAGTCATTTTTCTTTCGATTGCAAACGTAACCAGTTTTTCAATGGTGTAATGGTTTAACATAGAAAACTTACCGTTGGCTCTCGATTCTAATCTATCACTCCGATTTGCAAACGGATTTCACTGAAGCTGTAACTTTCATCCCAGAACATAGTTTAGGGGCCATTACCTCTTCAACTATAGTCATTTTTCTTTCGATTGCAAACGTAACCAGTTTTTCAATGGTGTAATGGTTTAACATAGAAAACTTACCGTTGGCTCTCGATTCTAATCTATCACTCCGATTTGCAAACGGATTTCACTGAAGCTGTAACTTTCATCCCAGAACATAGTTTAGGGGCCATTACCTCTTCAACTATAGTCATTTTTCTTTCGATTGCAAACGTAACCAGTTTTTCAATGGTGTAATGGTTTAACATAGAAAACTTACCGTTGGCTCTCGATTCTAATCTATCACTCCGATTTGCAAACGGATTTCACTGAAGCTGTAACTTTCATCCCAGAACATAGTTTAGGGGCCATTACCTCTTCAACTATAGTCATTTTTCTTTCGATTGCAAACGTAACCAGTTTTTCAATGGTGTAATGGTTTAACATAGAAAACTTATCGTTGGCTCTCGATTCTAATCTATCACTCCGATTTGCAAACGGATTTCACTGAAGCTGTAACTTTCATCCCAGAACATAGTTTAGGGGCCATTACCTCTTCAACTATTGTCATTTTTCTTTCGATTGCAAACGTAACCAGTTTTTCAATGGTGTAATGGTTTAACATAGAAAACTTACCGTTGGCTCTCGATTCTAATCTATCACTCCGATTTGCAAACGGATTTCACTGAAGCTGTAACTTTCATCCCAGAACATAGTTTAGGGGCCATTACCTCTTCAACTATAGTCATTTTTCTTTCGATTGCAAACGTAACCAGTTTTTCAATGGTGTAATGGTTTAACATAGAAAACTTACCGTTGGCTCTCGATTCTAATCTATCACTCCGATTTGCAAACGGATTTCACTGAAGCTGTAACTTTCATCCCAGAACATAGTTTAGGGGCCATTACCTCTTCAACTATAGTCATTCAACTATAGTCATTTTCTTTCGATTGCAATCGTAACCAGTTTTCAATGGTGTTATGGTTTAAACATAGAAATCTTACGTTGGCTCTCGATCTAATCTATCACTCCGATTGCAAAACGGATTTTCACTGAAGCTGTAATTTCAATCCAGAATAGTTTAGGGGCCATTACCTCTTCAACTATAGTCATTTTTCTTTCGATTGCAAACGTAACCAGTTTTTCAATGGTGTAATGGTTAACATAGAAACTTACCGTTGGCTCTCGATTCTAATCTATCACTCCGATTTGCAAACGGATTTCACTGAAGCTGTAACTTTCATCCCAGAACATAGTTTAGGGGCCATTACCTCTTCAACTATAGTCATTTTCTTTCGATTGCAAACGTAACCAGTTTTTCAATGGTGTAATGGTTTAACATAGAAAACTTACCGTTGGCTCTCGATTCTAATCTATCACTCCGATTTGCAACGGATTTCACTGAAGCTGTAACTTTCATCCCAGAACATAGTTAGGGCCATTACCTCTTCAACTATAGTCATTTTTCTTTCGATTGCAAACGTAACCAGTTTTTCAATGGTGTAATGGTTTAACATAGAAAACTTACCGTTGGCTCTCGATTCTAATCTATCACTCCGATTTGCAAACGGATTTCACTGAAGCTGTAACTTTCATCCCAGAACATAGTTTAGGGGCCATTACCTCTTCAACTATAGTCATTTTTCTTTCGATTGCAAACGTAACCAGTTTTCAATGGTGTAATGGTTAACATAGAAAACTTACCGTTGGCTCTCGATTCTAATCTATCACTCCGATTTGCAAACGGATTTCACTGAAGCTGTAACTTTCATCCCAGAACATAGTTTAGGGCCATTACCTCTTCAACTATAGTCATTTTTCTTTCGATTGCAAACGTAACCAGTTTTTCAATGGTGTAATGGTTTAACATAGAAAACTTACCGTTGGCTCTCGATTCTAATCTATCACTCCGATTTGCAAACGGATTTCACTGAAGCTGTAACTTTCATCCCAGAACATAGTTTAGGGGCCATTACCTCTTCAACTATAGTCATTTTTCTTTCGATTGCAAACGTAACCAGTTTTTCAATGGTGTAATGGTTTAACATAGAAAACTTACCGTTGGCTCTCGATTCTAATCTATCACTCCGATTTGCAAACGGATTTCACTGAAGCTGTAACTTTCATCCCAGAACATAGTTTAGGGGCCATTACCTCTTCAACTATAGTCATTTTTCTTTCGATTGCAAACGTAACCAGTTTTTCAATGGTGTAATGGTTTAACATAGAAAACTTACCGTTGGCTCTCGATTCTAATCTATCACTCCGATTTGCAAACGGATTTCACTGAAGCTGTAACTTTCATCCCAGAACATAGTTTAGGGGCCATTACCTCTTCAACTATAGTCATTTTTCTTTCGATTGCAAACGTAACCAGTTTTTCAATGGTGTAATGGTTTAACATAGAAAACTTACCGTTGGCTCTCGATTCTAATCTATCACTCCGATTTGCAAACGGATTTCACTGAAGCTGTAACTTTCATCCCAGAACATAGTTTAGGGGCCATTACCTCTTCAACTATAGTCATTTTTCTTTCGATTGCAAACGTAACCAGTTTTTCAATGGTGTAATGGTTTAACATAGAAAACTTACCGTTGGCTCTCGATTCTAATCTATCACTCCGATTTGCAAACGGATTTCACTGAAGCTGTAACTTTCATCCCAGAACATAGTTTAGGGGCCATTACCTCTTCAACTATAGTCATTTTTCTTTCGATTGCAAACGTAACCAGTTTTTCAATGGTGTAATGGTTTAACATAGAAAACTTACCGTTGGCTCTCGATTCTAATCTATCACTCCGATTTGCAAACGGATTTCACTGAAGCTGTAACTTTCATCCCAGAACATAGTTTAGGGGCCATTACCTCTTCAACTATAGTCATTTTTCTTTCGATTGCAAACGTAACCAGTTTTTCAATGGTGTAATGGTTTAACATAGAAAACTTACCGTTGGCTCTCGATTCTAATCTATCACTCCGATTTGCAAACGGATTTCACTGAAGCTGTAACTTTCATCCCAGAACATAGTTTAGGGGCCATTACCTCTTCAACTATAGTCATTTTTCTTTCGATTGCAAACGTAACCAGTTTTTCAATGGTGTAATGGTTTAACATAGAAAACTTACCGTTGGCTCTCGATTCTAATCTATCACTCCGATTTGCAAACGGATTTCACTGAAGCTGTAACTTTCATCCCAGAACATAGTTTAGGGGCCATTACCTCTTCAACTATAGTCATTTTTCTTTCGATTGCAAACGTAACCAGTTTTTCAATGGTGTAATGGTTTAACATAGAAAACTTACCGTTGGCTCTCGATTCTAATCTATCACTCCGATTTGCAAACGGATTTCACTGAAGCTGTAACTTTCATCCCAGAACATAGTTTAGGGGCCATTACCTCTTCAACTATAGTCATTTTTCTTTCGATTGCAAACGTAACCAGTTTTTCAATGGTGTAATGGTTTAACATAGAAAACTTACCGTTGGCTCTCGATTCTAATCTATCACTCCGATTTGCAAACGGATTTCACTGAAGCTGTAACTTTCATCCCAGAACATAGTTTAGGGGCCATTACCTCTTCAACTATAGTCATTTTTCTTTCGATTGCAAACGTAACCAGTTTTTCAATGGTGTAATGGTTTAACATAGAAAACTTACCGTTGGCTCTCGATTCTAATCTATCACTCCGATTTGCAAACGGATTTCACTGAAGCTGTAACTTTCATCCCAGAACATAGTTTAGGGGCCATTACCTCTTCAACTATAGTCATTTTTCTTTCGATTGCAAACGTAACCAGTTTTTCAATGGTGTAATGGTTTAACATAGAAAACTTACCGTTGGCTCTCGATTCTAATCTATCACTCCGATTTGCAAACGGATTTCACTGAAGCTGTAACTTTCATCCCAGAACATAGTTTAGGGGCCATTACCTCTTCAACTATAGTCATTTTTCTTTCGATTGCAAACGTAACCAGTTTTTCAATGGTGTAATGGTTTAACATAGAAAACTTACCGTTGGCTCTCGATTCTAATCTATCACTCCGATTTGCAAACGGATTTCACTGAAGCTGTAACTTTCATCCCAGAACATAGTTTAGGGGCCATTACCTCTTCAACTATAGTCATTTTTCTTTCGATTGCAAACTTAACCAGTTTTTCAATGGTGTAATGGTTTAACATAGAAAACTTACCGTTGGCTCTCGATTCTAATCTATCACTCCGATTTGCAAACGGATTTCACTGAAGCTGTAACTTTCATCCCAGAACATAGTTTAGGGGCCATTACCTCTTCAACTATAGTCATTTTTCTTTCGATTGCAAACGTAACCAGTTTTTCAATGGTGTAATGGTTTAACATAGAAAACTTACCGTTGGCTCTCGATTCTAATCTATCACTCCGATTTGCAAACGGATTTCACTGAAGCTGTAACTTTCATCCCAGAACATAGTTTAGGGGCCATTACCTCTTCAACTATAGTCATTTTTCTTTCGATTGCAAACGTAACCAGTTTTTCAATGGTGTAATGGTTTAACATAGAAAACTTACCGTTGGCTCTCGATTCTAATCTATCACTCCGATTTGCAAACGGATTTCACTGAAGCTGTAACTTTCATCCCAGAACATAGTTTAGGGGCCATTACCTCTTCAACTATAGTCATTTTTCTTTCGATTGCAAACGTAACCAGTTTTTCAATGGTGTAATGGTTTAACATAGAAAACTTACCGTTGGCTCTCGATTCTAATCTATCACTCCGATTTGCAAACGGATTTCACTGAAGCTGTAACTTTCATCCCAGAACATAGTTTAGGGGCCATTACCTCTTCAACTATAGTCATTTTTCTTTCGATTGCAAACGAAACCAGTTTTTCAATGGTGTAATGGTTTAACATAGAAAACTTATCGTTGGCTCTCGATTCTAATCTATCACTCCGATTTGCAAACGGATTTCACTGAAGCTGTAACTTTCATCCCAGAACATAGTTTAGGGGCCATTACCTCTTCAACTATTGTCATTTTTCTTTCGATTGCAAACGTAACCAGTTTTTCAATGGTGTAATGGTTTAACATAGAAAACTTACCGTTGGCTCTCGATTCTAATCTATCACTCCGATTTGCAAACGGATTTCACTGAAGCTGTAACTTTCATCCCAGAACATAGTTTAGGGGCCATTACCTCTTCAACTATAGTCATTTTTCTTTCGATTGCAAACGTAACCAGTTTTTCAATGGTGTAATGGTTTAACATAGAAAACTTACCGTTGGCTCTCGATTCTAATCTATCACTCCGATTTGCAAACGGATTTCACTGAAGCTGTAACTTTCATCCCAGAACATAGTTTAGGGGCCATTACCTCTTCAACTATAGTCATTTTTCTTTCGATTGCAAACGTAACCAGTTTTTCAATGGTGTAATGGTTTAACATAGAAAACTTACCGTTGGCTCTCGATTCTAATCTATCACTCCGATTTGCAAACGGATTTCACTGAAGCTGTAACTTTCATCCCAGAACATAGTTTAGGGGCCATTACCTCTTCAACTATAGTCATTTTTCTTTCGATTGCAAACGTAACCAGTTTTTCAATGGTGTAATGGTTTAACATAGAAAACTTACCGTTGGCTCTCGATTCTAATCTATCACTCCGATTTGCAAACGGATTTCACTGAAGCTGTAACTTTCATCCCAGAACATAGTTTAGGGGCCATTACCTCTTCAACTATAGTCATTTTTCTTTCGATTGCAAAACTTACCGTTGGCTCTCGATTCTAATCTATCACTCCGATTTGCAAACGGATTTCACTGAAGCTGTAACTTTCATCCCAGAACATAGTTTAGGGGCCATTACCTCTTCAACTATAGTCATTTTTCTTTCGATTGCAAACGTAACCAGTTTTTCAATGGTGTAATGGTTTAACATAGAAAACTTACCGTTGGCTCTCGATTCTAATCTATCACTCCGATTTGCAAACGGATTTCACTGAAGCTGTAACTTTCATCCCAGAACATAGTTTAGGGGCCATTACCTCTTCAACTATAGTCATTTTTCTTTCGATTGCAAACGTAACCAGTTTTTCAATGGTGTAATGGTTTAACATAGAAAACTTACCGTTGGCTCTCGATTCTAATCTATCACTCCGATTTGCAAACGGATTTCACTGAAGCTGTAACTTTCATCCCAGAACATAGTTTAGGGGCCATTACCTCTTCAACTATAGTCATTTTTCTTTCGATTGCAAACGTAACCAGTTTTTCAATGGTGTAATGGTTTAACATAGAAAACTTACCGTTGGCTCTCGATTCTAATCTATCACTCCGATTTGCAAACGGATTTCACTGAAGCTGTAACTTTCATCCCAGAACATAGTTTAGGGGCCATTACCTCTTCAACTATAGTCATTTTTCTTTCGATTGCAAACGTAACCAGTTTTTCAATGGTGTAATGGTTTAACATAGAAAACTTACCGTTGGCTCTCGATTCTAATCTATCACTCCGATTTGCAAACGGATTTCACTGAAGCTGTAACTTTCATCCCAGAACATAGTTTAGGGGCCATTACCTCTTCAACTATAGTCATTTTTCTTTCGATTGCAAACGTAACCAGTTTTTCAATGGTGTAATGGTTTAACATAGAAAACTTACCGTTGGCTCTCGATTCTAATCTATCACTCCGATTTGCAAACGGATTTCACTGAAGCTGTAACTTTCATCCCAGAACATAGTTTAGGGGCCATTACCTCTTCAACTATAGTCATTTTTCTTTCGATTGCAAACGTAACCAGTTTTTCAATGGTGTAATGGTTTAACATAGAAAACTTACCGTTGGCTCTCGATTCTAATCTATCACTCCGATTTGCAAACGGATTTCACTGAAGCTGTAACTTTCATCCCAGAACATAGTTTAGGGGCCATTACCTCTTCAACTATAGTCATTTTTCTTTCGATTGCAAACGTAACCAGTTTTTCAATGGTGTAATGGTTTAACATAGAAAACTTACCGTTGGCTCTCGATTCTAATCTATCACTCCGATTTGCAAACGGATTTCACTGAAGCTGTAACTTTCATCCCAGAACATAGTTTAGGGGCCATTACCTCTTCAACTATAGTCATTTTTCTTTCGATTGCAAACGTAACCAGTTTTTCAATGGTGTAATGGTTTAACATAGAAAACTTACCGTTGGCTCTCGATTCTAATCTATCACTCCGATTTGCAAACGGATTTCACTGAAGCTGTAACTTTCATCCCAGAACATAGTTTAGGGGCCATTACCTCTTCAACTATAGTCATTTTTCTTTCGATTGCAAACGTAACCAGTTTTTCAATGGTGTAATGGTTTAACATAGAAAACTTACCGTTGGCTCTCGATTCTAATCTATCACTCCGATTTGCAAACGGATTTCACTGAAGCTGTAACTTTCATCCCAGAACATAGTTTAGGGGCCATTACCTCTTCAACTATAGTCATTTTTCTTTCGATTGCAAACGTAACCAGTTTTTCAATGGTGTAATGGTTTAACATAGAAAACTTACCGTTGGCTCTCGATTCTAATCTATCACTCCGATTTGCAAACGGATTTCACTGAAGCTGTAACTTTCATCCCAGAACATAGTTTAGGGGCCATTACCTCTTCAACTATAGTCATTTTTCTTTCGATTGCAAACGTAACCAGTTTTTCAATGGTGTAATGGTTTAACATAGAAAACTTTCCGTTGGCTCTCGATTCTAATCTATCACTCCGATTTGCAAACGGATTTCACTGAAGCTGTAACTTTCATCCCAGAACATAGTTTAGGGGCCATTACCTCTTCAACTATAGTCATTTTTCTTTCGATTGCAAACGTAACCAGTTTTTCAATGGTGTAATGGTTTAACATAGAAAACTTACCGTTGGCTCTCGATTCTAATCTATCACTCCGATTTGCAAACGGATTTCACTGAAGCTGTAACTTTCATCCCAGAACATAGTTTAGGGGCCATTACCTCTTCAACTATAGTCATTTTTCTTTCGATTGCAAACGTAACCAGTTTTTCAATGGTGTAATGGTTTAACATAGAAAACTTACCGTTGGCTCTCGATTCTAATCTATCACTCCGATTTGCAAACGGATTTCACTGAAGCTGTAACTTTCATCCCAGAACATAGTTTAGGGGCCATTACCTCTTCAACTATAGTCATTTTTCTTTCGATTGCAAACGTAACCAGTTTTTCAATGGTGTAATGGTTTAACATAGAAAACTTACCGTTGGCTCTCGATTCTAATCTATCACTCCGATTTGCAAACGGATTTCACTGAAGCTGTAACTTTCATCCCAGAACATAGTTTAGGGGCCATTACCTCTTCAACTATAGTCATTTTTCTTTCGATTGCAAACGTAACCAGTTTTTCAATGGTGTAATGGTTTAACATAGAAAACTTACCGTTGGCTCTCGATTCTAATCTATCACTCCGATTTGCAAACGGATTTCACTGAAGCTGTAACTTTCATCCCAGAACATAGTTTAGGGGCCATTACCTCTTCAACTATAGTCATTTTTCTTTCGATTGCAAACGTAACCAGTTTTTCAATGGTGTAATGGTTTAACATAGAAAACTTACCGTTGGCTCTCGATTCTAATCTATCACTCCGATTTGCAAACGGATTTCACTGAAGCTGTAACTTTCATCCCAGAACATAGTTTAGGGGCCATTACCTCTTCAACTATAGTCATTTTTCTTTCGATTGCAAACGTAACCAGTTTTTCAATGGTGTAATGGTTTAACATAGAAAACTTACCGTTGGCTCTCGATTCTAATCTATCACTCCGATTTGCAAACGGATTTCACTGAAGCTGTAACTTTCATCCCAGAACATAGTTTAGGGGCCATTACCTCTTCAACTATAGTCATTTTTCTTTCGATTGCAAACGTAACCAGTTTTTCAATGGTGTAATGGTTTAACATAGAAAACTTACCGTTGGCTCTCGATTCTAATCTATCACTCCGATTTGCAAACGGATTTCACTGAAGCTGTAACTTTCATCCCAGAACATAGTTTAGGGGCCATTACCTCTTCAACTATAGTCATTTTTCTTTCGATTGCAAACGTAACCAGTTTTTCAATGGTGTAATGGTTTAACATAGAAAACTTACCGTTGGCTCTCGATTCTAATCTATCACTCCGATTTGCAAACGGATTTCACTGAAGCTGTAACTTTCATCCCAGAACATAGTTTAGGGGCCATTACCTCTTCAACTATAGTCATTTTTCTTTCGATTGCAAACGTAACCAGTTTTTCAATGGTGTAATGGTTTAACATAGAAAACTTACCGTTGGCTCTCGATTCTAATCTATCACTCCGATTTGCAAACGGATTTCACTGAAGCTGTAACTTTCATCCCAGAACATAGTTTAGGGGCCATTACCTCTTCAACTATAGTCATTTTTCTTTCGATTGCAAACGTAACCAGTTTTTCAATGGTGTAATGGTTTAACATAGAAAACTTACCGTTGGCTCTCGATTCTAATCTATCACTCCGATTTGCAAACGGATTTCACTGAAGCTGTAACTTTCATCCCAGAACATAGTTTAGGGGCCATTACCTCTTCAACTATAGTCATTTTTCTTTCGATTGCAAACGTAACCAGTTTTTCAATGGTGTAATGGTTTAACATAGAAAACTTACCGTTGGCTCTCGATTCTAATCTATCACTCCGATTTGCAAACGGATTTCACTGAAGCTGTAACTTTCATCCCAGAACATAGTTTAGGGGCCATTACCTCTTCAACTATAGTCATTTTTCTTTCGATTGCAAACGTAACCAGTTTTTCAATGGTGTAATGGTTTAACATAGAAAACTTACCGTTGGCTCTCGATTCTAATCTATGTTTCAATAATTTTTATTGAACAGTTTTTGAAAATTTTTAACAACATCAGACTTAATAAATAAGTCTTATATATCTTACATAACATAATATATTACATATATAATCATATATATTAAACAGAATCTCTTGTTATGGGTGTACAAAGTTAGTATACATACAAGCCTGGTTAAGCTATGTTTCTACAGCTCTATTTTGTATGCAGTCCAGAACACCATAGTACAATATTTTCCTCAAATGGACTCAGCTCAACCTGGGAAATGGGGGAATAAAACCACCCTACAGAGATCCCAGGGAGCCGAGCCATTTTTCTATAAATAAAGTGTCTAGCTGTCAATCTTATCCACCCCACTAGATGGTTGACCAGCAACCATCCAGACAGGTTTCTAGGTTAGATTTTAGTATGAATTAGGCAGCAGGACAGGTGAACTAGGCTACAAAAGATAACAACCTTACAAAATCTAGAACATTGTTTTATACTAAACAGTATTCCGTATTATACTTTATTAATAAAGATAGTGAAAACTTAACAGAACATATTCTTCATTCTTCTTCTATTATTATTCTCCATAAACTCAGTATTACCAAAAAAGAACCTAAACCTGAGTCATTTGTTAGCATTGTATCAGAGTGAATTAGAACCAAAATAAGATTTCTATTTTTATTTTTCTCGTTATCTCCAAAAATATGAGAGGAAGAGAACAGAAGTCTTGCATCTATTTATCTCCATATCTGCATACCTTATGTTATTAATAATCAAAAATTTCCGTCTCTGGGTAGATTAAAGACCAATATTCTATCTTTCTCATAAAGGGTTCAAGGACCCCTGTATTCATTGCCCATTTCTTTTCTGCCGATAGATTAAAATTGACTCTCTTAATGATTTCCTCAGCACCAGGTACATATTTAGTTTTCCAATTTTCAGCTAGTAGGATTCTTATAGTTACAAAAATATGGTTGTATAGTATACGTTCTTTTGGTGGTAGATCTATAATATCTAGATGTAATAGGGCCATTTTTGGTGGGATGTGGGATAGGCTTACTGGTAGTTTTTTTAATATTAGCTCAATTTCTTTCCACATTTCTTGTAATTTGGGACATTCCCAGTAAATATGTTCCAAGGTGCCTTCATCTCCACATCCCCTCCAACATAAAGGTGAGACATTGGAGTCAAATTTGGAGATTTTACTCGGAGTCAGGTACCATCTCCATAGCATCTTAAGTAAATTCTCATGATGTGATATACAATGAGAAGCCTTTTTCAGAGATCTCATAGATTTCTCCCAATCTTCCCTTTCTATGTCTTCCCTGAAATATTGTTGCCATTTTGTGAGCTGCCATTGAGGTGAGCCTCCCTTATTTGTCAGCAAGGTTCTGTAAAATATTGCAGTGCCTTTCAGATGCTGCTGGTCTGGGGATAAAAGTTTAGCTATGAGTGGGGGAAATAATATAGGAGTAGGGAAGTGATATTTAAAAAATTTCTGAATTTTTAGATATTTATATTCTTCTGGCCTTGGAATGTCATATTCTTCTACAATATCTTGAAATGCTTTCATCTTTGAGTCTTGGAGTAGTTTATCTACGGTCGTTATTCCTTTCTCTACCCAATTTTCTATGGAAATCTTTTTTATTACATTGTGGATATTACCCAATGGGATAGGTATTTGCTTGGTGGATATAGGATTCTTTGTGCATCTTTGAGTAAAATCCTTCCAAATCTTGACAGTATTAGCTGTAATGGGGTTGGGAATTTTTAATGTTGATTTCCACAGAAGTTTGGTTTCCAGTAAACTCTTATAAGGGACAATAGGATGTTGTAATTGTTCTAGTGTTACCCATTGTTTGTTACTTTCGATCCAAATCTCTCTAGATTGCTCTAAAATAGTTGCTCTATAGTATAGACCAATATCTGGTACTCCAAGGCCCAAGTCAGAAGCATGTAAGGTTAGTATGTCATACGAGAATCTGGGTGATTTGTTACATATTACAAATTTGTTGATCATTTTTTGTATAGGGGTAAAAAATTTCTGGGGTACTTTAACAGGAAGGTTTCTAAATAAATATAATAGTCTAGGGAGGATCATCATTTTTACTGCTGCAACTCTCCCTAGCCATGAAAATTCTAATTTTGCTAATAAATCTAATTGGGTTTTAAGCCCATATATCCAGGGTTCATAATTTGTTTTATAAATTTGGCCAATGGTGGGTGTGATGTAGATACCTAAATATTTAAATGCTTTTTCTGTCCATGAATATTGGGATATTTTTTTAAGAGAGTTTATTGAGTTGGTATCTAAATTACAGGGAAGGATCACAGTTTTATTTTTATTTAGTTTGTAATATGAGACCTCTGAAAAAAGGTTGAGCTCTGATTCTAAATTTGTTAATGATATTTTGGGATCCTGAAGATATAGCAATATGTCATCCGCATATAAACCTAACTTCATCTCTTGCTCTCCAATCTTGACTCCTTTTATTAATTTATTGTCTCTAATTTTTTGAGCAAGTGGCTCCAATGTTAAGATAAAAATTGATGGTGATAAGGGGCAGCCTTGTCTTGTACCGTTAGTGATGTTGAATGGATCAGAAAGAGAGCCTGAAGAGATCACTCTAGCTGAAGGCTTGGTATAGAGGGCCATTATGGCTTGGTGTAAGAAACCATCACAACCGAATTTATTTAGTACAGTGGATAAATATGTCCAGTTTACTCTATCAAAGGCCTTCTCTGCGTCCAAAGAGACTAACAGAGAAGGCCTTTTATTACATTCTAGCTCATGTAATATTGCCAAAACTTTTCTAGTAGCATCACTGGTCATTCTATTTTTAACGAATCCTACCTGATCTAAGTGAATTAGTTTCGGGATTAGGGGGTCTATTCTATTGGCTATTATTTTTGCATAAATTTTTAAATCGACATTTAATAAAGAGATGGGCCTGTAGCTACTGGGGTCAGTTAAATCTTTGTCTTCTTTTGGTATTAGTGAAATTACAGCTTCTAATGATTCTTTAGGGAAGGTACCTAATTTAGCTACTTCGTTATATAGATCTGTTAAGGGGGCTTTCAGCAGATTCATATGTTTCATATAATATTCACCTAGGAAACCATCTATACCTGGGGATTTATTTCTTTTGAGGGATTTGATTGCTCTTTCAACCTCATTCATTTGAAAGGGGATATTAATTTGTTTTTTTTCAAACTCATCTAGTGTGGGAAGATCCACACTATCTAAGTACTTTTTAATTTCTATTTGGGTGGGTTGATGTACTTCTGAATCTTGTTTCAGGTTGTATAGAGATTCATAATAAGTTGCCAAAGCATCTACAATTTCTTTTGGGTGATGCACTGTTAAATTTTTCTTTGGATGTTTTATTTTTTGAATTCTATGAGCTATTCTTCGTCCCTTAATCTTCCTTGCCATAATTTTACCGGCCTTATCCCTATCTGAGTACCAATTTTCTTTCATGATACATTGCCACTTATCATATTGGCAGTGTAGCATTTCACTAAGTTCCTTTCTCTTTTCTTCTACTTTAGGTATTAGGGTCACTTCCTTTTTATCGAATATGGCCTTCTCCATAATTTTGATTTCTTTTAAGATATTATTATATTTTTCCTTTCTTTTTCTTTTTTCTATGGAGCCTTGTTGTATAAATACTCCTCTTATAAATGCCTTATGGGCATTCCATATAGTAGCTTTCGATACGTCCTTACTATTGTTTAGCTCAAAGTATTCTTCTATTTTTTGTTTAATTTGTGGGGCTGATTGTTCTGAGTATAAAATATATTTATTCATTTTCCATGTATAAGTAGGGGGTGGGGAGCCTAACACTTGTAATTCAAATACTATAGGGGAATGATCTGACCACGTTCTTGTATTAATATTAATTTTTTTAATTAAAGGGAGTGTGAATTTGTCTGTAAACAAATAGTCTATTCTATTATAAGATTTGAAAACCGGTGAATAATGAGTGTAGTCAGTCTCTCCTGGATGCAGACATCTCCAGACATCATATAACTCATGGTTCATAAGGGTAGGTCGTAAGGTAGAGGGAAATTTTTTCTTCTGATATGAGCAATCTATCAATGGGTCAACTACTAAATTAAAATCACCTGTAACTAATAAATTACCTTTGGACATTTTATCAATTTTTTTAAATTTCTTGTTCAAAAATCTAATTTGGCCACTATTTGGGACATATATGTTGACTATTGTATACAGTTGAGTATCTATTTTCCCAACCAAAACAATCATTCTACCATCTTTGCTACTGAATGATTCTTGCAATTCAAATCCTATTGAATCTTTTATTGCTATACATACCCCTGCCTTTTTCTTTGTTTTTAGTGTAGAGTGAAATATAGTAGAAAACTGATATAACTTGAACTTGGCAGACCCCTCTTTGTTAAGATGGGTCTCCTGCAAGCACATCACATCAGCTCCCTCGTCTTTACTTAGTTTTTGGGTCAGATATCTCTTTCTGTGCGAGTTCAGCCCTCTCACATTTAGAGATACAATTTTAATGGTTCTGGACATACATACAAAAAATAATGCACTTACATTTGGTGGTAATCAAGGTTCTAATTGACGTGTTCATGGTATCTTGTTTAGTTTTCTTGGAGAAAATACAATTATAAGCATGTACTAAAAAGGTGGGAGAAAAAGAAGTTAATGCATGCAATACTGAAAAATGAGCCTTTTTGCATATTTTTTTACGTCTCTGCAATAAGCAGTGAAAAGATTGTTGCGGGCTCAAAAATGGAAAAAATGACATATTCTTTGCTATAAAATATAAAATTTCAGTTAAATCAGTGAAATATGCATAAACAGGTATAAAGAATCTAAAAAGTCTAGATTTCGCAAAAATATTAGGAATAGTATCCTCATCAAAAACAGTCCAACCTAGAGGAAAAAACATAAAAATTACAACAACAAAAACAACATAATATAAAACAAACAAGAAAAACTGATGACCTATCCAGGTCATAACATCAGAAACTTAGCCCACAGCCGTGGGCTATATGTGTGAACAATTCTCCTCCTCCTCAAGATGGTATCCGGGAAGAATAAAAAGAAAGTATGGAGAAGAGTTCTCTGGGGGGGAAAGTTTGTGAAAAAAGAACACTGAGTATCCCATCATGTTTCAAGTGTCTTTTGCTTCAGCAACAGAGGATTTTCCAGCTTCCTCCTTATCGTCAGCTGCAGGAGTGGTGTCCATAGATTGGATATATGGTCTGTGCTTTGGAGCCGAGATCTGCATGTTCCAATTTGCAATCTTGTCCAGGCCTTCTTGAGGTGTATGAAATATATATCTGGTTCCTTGTCTTGTTACTCTCAGTTTTGTGGGGAAACCCCATGAGTATTCTATTTTGTTGGCTCTTAAAGTAGTGGTGACAGTAGAAAAAGCTCTTCTTGCTTTAAGAGTGTTTTGTGACAAGTCTGAGTATAGGATTAAATCTTGGTATGGTTTTGGCAGTCTCTGGCCTTTTCTAGTAGTGTCCAAGAAAGCTTCTTTAATATGGTAGTAATGTACCCGCATGATCACATCCCTTGGTACATTTGGGCCCAAGTGAGCAGGCTTAGGCAGCCTATGTACTCTGTCTACGATTCTATCAATGTCAGAAGATGTTGGCAAAGTTGTTTTTAACACGTCTCCCACATAGTCTCTAAGCTGACTTGTAGTTACATTTTCAGGAATTCCTCTCAACTTGATATTGTTTCTCCTATTTCTATCTTCTGCATCTGTCTGTTTTTCTTTTAGTTCCTTTACCTCCACAGCTAAAGCTTCATGAGACTCTACCAGCTCGTTGTATGCCACTGTAACCACCTTCAGTTTCTCTTCTAACCCAAAGACTCTTTTGTCTGTTTTAATGGCAATAGTTGTCATGGCTTCTGTCATTGCCTGCATATCACATTGCCAAGCTGATCTAAAAGTTTGCATTAGACCCTTCATCATTGCTAGTGTAAGTGGCTGATCAGTCTCAGGGATGTCAAGGAAGGGGTCTGTATAGCTGGTCTCTGGAGATGATGTTATTACAGCTTGGCCTACCTCTTTCCGTATGCTTTCCGTGTCTTTTTTCCGGAATTCCGTATTAAATTCCGGAATTCCTCCTTGCTTCAGCGGACTTCTGCTTCTGGAAGCTGGGGACTCTGGGGTGCTAAGGAAGGAGCTTCTAGGTGGCAAGGTGGTGTGGGTGGTGTGGGTGGGTGACATTTCGCCATGTCTAAGGGCATCAAAACGTCCTGGATGCGCTGGAATCCGCTGTGCTGTACCTTGGTATTGTCCCCTGTCCTCATGGCGGGCGCCATCTTGCTCTTCTTCCTCAAAAAGATCAAGCAGTCTTCTTGGTCTGGGAATATAAGTTTTCCTCCTGGGTTGCACTCTGGTCCACTCCGGGGAGTCTCTGTGACGATCCTCTGCCATTTTTAGCGGTGGATGGGTGCTGTGGAAGTCGCAGTGAGCCGCTTTGTCAGTGTCCTTTACAGAGCTGATGGATCAGACAGCCACCATGCTCTGTAGCCACGCCCCCTCCTCTCGATTCTAATCTATCACTCCGATTTGCAAACGGATTTCACTGAAGCTGTAACTTTCATCCCAGAACATAGTTTAGGGGCCATTACCTCTTCAACTATAGTCATTTTTCTTTCGATTGCAAACGTAACCAGTTTTTCAATGGTGTAATGGTTTAACATAGAAAACTTACCGTTGGCTCTCGATTCTAATCTATCACTCCGATTTGCAAACGGATTTCACTGAAGCTGTAACTTTCATCCCAGAACATAGTTTAGGGGCCATTACCTCTTCAACTATAGTCATTTTTCTTTCGATTGCAAACTTAACCAGTTTTTCAATGGTGTAATGGTTTAACATAGAAAACTTACCGTTGGCTCTCGATTCCAATCTATCACTCCGATTTGCAAACGGATTTCACTGAAGCTGTAACTTTCATCCCAGAACATAGTTTAGGGGCCATTACCTCTTCAACTATAGTCATTTTTCTTTCGATTGCAAACTTAACCAGTTTTTCAATGGTGTAATGGTTTAACATAGAAAACTTACCGTTGGCTCTCGATTCTAATCTATCACTCCGATTTGCAAACGGATTTCACTGAAGCTGTAACTTTCATCCCAGAACATAGTTTAGGGGCCATTACCTCTTCAACTATAGTCATTTTTCTTTCGATTGCAAACGTAACCAGTTTTTCAATGGTGTAATGGTTTAACATAGAAAACGTACCGTTGGCTCTAGATTCTAATCTATCACTCCGATTTGCAAACGGATTTCACTGAAGCTGTAACTTTCATCCCAGAACATAGTTTAGGGGCCATTACCTCTTCAACTATAGTCATTTTTCTTTCGATTGCAAACGTAACCAGTTTTTCAATGGTGTAATGGTTTAACATAGAAAACGTACCGTTGGCTCTAGATTCTAATCTATCACTACGATTTGCAAACAGATTTCACTGAAGCTGTATTTTTCATCCCAGAACATAGTTTAGGGGCCATTACCTCTTCAACTATAGTCATTTTTCTTTCGATTGCAAACGTAACCAGTTTTTCAATGGTGTAATGGTTTAACATAGAAAACGTACCGTTGGCTCTAGATTCTAATCTATCACTCCGATTTGCAAACGGATTTCACTGAAGCTGTAACTTTCATCCCAGAACATAGTTTAGGGGCCATTACCTCTTCAACTATAGTCATTTTTCTTTCGATTGCAAACGTAACCAGTTTTTCAATGGTGTAATGGTTTAACATAGAAAACGTACCGTTGGCTCTAGATTCTAATCTATCACTCCGATTTGCAAACGGATTTCACTGAAGCTGTATTTTTCATCCCAGAACATAGTTTAGGGGCCATTACCTCTTCAACTATAGTCATTTTTCTTTCGATTGCAAACGTAACCCGTTTTTCAATGGTGAAATGGTTTAACATAGAAAACGTACCGTTGGCTCTAGATTCTAATCTATCACTCCGATTTGCAAACGGATTTCACTGAAGCTGTAACTTTCATCCCAGAACATAGTTTAGGGGCCATTACCTCTTCAACTATAGTCATTTTTCTTTCGATTGCAAACGTAACCAGTTTTTCAATGGTGTAATGGTTTAACATAGAAAATGTACCGTTGGCTCTAGATTCTAATCTATCACTCCGATTTGCAAACGGAATTCACTGAAGCTGTATTTTTCATCCCAGAACATAGTTTAGGGGCCATTACCTCTTCAACTATAGTCATTTTTCTTTCGATTGCAAACGTAACCAGTTTTTCAATGGTGTAATGGTTTAACATAGAAAACGTACCGTTGGCTCTAGATTCTAATCTATCACTCCGATTTGCAAACGGATTTCACTGAAGCTGTATTTTTCATCCCAGAACATAGTTTAGGGGCCATTACCTCTTCAACTATAGTCATTTTTCTTTCGATTGCAAACGTAACCAGTTTTTCAATGGTGTAATGGTTTAACATAGAAAACGTACCGTTGGCTCTAGATTCTAATCTATCACTCCGATTTGCAAACGGATTTCACTGAAGCTGTAACTTTCATCCCAGAACATAGTTTAGGGGCCATTACCTCTTCAACTATAGTCATTTTTCTTTCGATTGCAAACGTAACCAGTTTTTCAATGGTGTAATGGTTTAACATAGAAAACGTACCGTTGGCTCTAGATTCTAATCTATCACTCCGATTTGCAAACGGATTTCACTGAAACTGTATTTTTCATCCCAGAACATAGTTTAGGGGCCATTACCTCTTCAACTATAGTCATTTTTCTTTCGATTGCAAACGTAACCAGTTTTTCAATGGTGTAATGGTTTAACATAGAAAACGTACCGTTGGCTCTAGATTCTAATCTATCACTCCGATTTGCAAACGGATTTCACTGAAGCTGTAACTTTCATCCCAGAACATAGTTTAGGGGACATTACCTCTTCAACTATAGTCATTTTTCTTTCGATTGCAAACGTAACCAGTTTTTCAATGGTGTAATGGTTTAACATAGAAAACGTACCGTTGGCTCTAGATTCTAATCTATCACTCCGATTTGCAAACGGATTTCACTGAAGCTGTAACTTTCATCCCAGAACATAGTTTAGGGGCCATTACCTCTTCAACTATAGTCATTTTTCTTTCAATTGCAAACGTAACCAGTTTTTCAATGGTGTAATGGTTTAACATAGAAAACGTACCGTTGGCTCTAGATTCTAATCTATCACTCCGATTTGCAAACGGATTTCACTGAAGCTGTATTTTTCATCCCAGAACATAGTTTAGGGGCCATTACCTCTTCAACTATAGTCATTTTTCTTTCGATTGCAAACGTAACCAGTTTTTCAATGGTGTAATGGTTTAACATAGAAAACGTACCGTTGGCTCTAGATTCTAATCTATCACTCCGATTTGCAAACGGATTTCACTGAAGCTGTAACTTTCATCCCAGAACATAGTTTAGGGGCCATTACCTCTTCAACTATAGTCATTTTTCTTTCGATTGCAAACGTAACCAGTTTTTCAATGGTGTAATGGTTTAACATAGAAAACGTACCGTTGGCTCTAGATTCTAATCTATCACTCTGATTTGCAAACGGATTTCACTGAAGCTGTAACTTTCATCCCAGAACATAGTTTAGGGGCCATTACCTCTTCAACTATAGTCATTTTTCTTTCGATTGCAAACGTAACCAGTTTTTCAATGGTGTAATGGTTTAACATAGAAAACGTACCGTTGGCTCTAGATTCTAATCTATCACTCCGATTTGCAAACGGATTTCACTGAAGCTGTAACTTTCATCCCAGAACATAGTTTAGGGGCCATTACCTCTTCAACTATAGTCATTTTTCTTTCGATTTCAAACGTAACCAGTTTTTCAATGGTGTAATGGTTTAACATAGAAAACGTACCGTTGGCTCTAGATTCTAATCTATCACTCCGATTTGCAAACGGATTTCACTGAAGCTGTAACTTTCATCCCAGAACATAGTTTAGGGGCCATTACCTCTTCAACTATAGTCATTTTTCTTTCGATTGCAAACGTAACCAGTTTTTCAATGGTGTAATGGTTTGACATAGAAAACGCACCGTTGGCTCTAGATTCTAATCTATCACTCCGATTTGCAAACGGATTTCACTGAAGCTGTATTTTTCATCCCAGAACATAGTTTAGGGGCCATTACCTCTTCAACTATAGTCATTTTTCTTTCGATTGCAAACGTAACCAGTTTTTCAATGGTGTAATGGTTTAACATAGAAAACGTACCGTTGGCTCTAGATTCTAATCTATCACTCCGATTTGCAAACGGATTTCACTGAAGCTGTAACTTTCATCCCAGAACATAGTTTAGGGGCCATTACCTCTTCAACTATAGTCATTTTTCTTTCGATTGCAAACGTAACCAGTTTTTCAATGGTGTAATGGTTTAACATAGAAAACGTACCGTTGGCTCTAGATTCTAATCTATCACTCCGATTTGCAAACGGATTTCACTGAAGCTGTAACTTTCATCCCAGAACATAGTTTAGGGGCCATTACCTCTTCAACTATAGTCATTTTTCTTTCGATTGCAAACGTAACCAGTTTTTCAATGGTGTAATGGTTTAACATAGAAAACGTACCGTTGGCTCTAGATTCTAATCTATCACTCCGATTTGCAAACGGATTTCACTGAAGCTGTAACTTTCATCCCAGAACATAGTTTAGGGGCCATTACCTCTTCAACTATAGTCATTTTTCTTTTGATTGCAAACGTAACCAGTTTTTCAATGGTGTAATGGTTTAACATAGAAAACGTACCGTTGGCTCTAGATTCTAATCTATCACTCCGATTTGCAAACAGATTTCACTGAAGCTGTATTTTTCATCCCAGAACATAGTTTAGGGGCCATTACCTCTTCAACTATAGTCATTTTTCTTTCGATTGCAAACGTAACCAGTTTTTCAATGGTGTAATGGTTTAACATAGAAAACGTACCGTTGGCTCTAGATTCTAATCTATCACTCCGATTTGCAAACGGATTTCACTGAAGCTGTAACTTTCATCCCAGAACATAGTTTAGGGGCCATTACCTCTTCAACTATAGTCATTTTTCTTTCGATTGCAAACGTAACCAGTTTTTCAATGGTGTAATGGTTTAACATAGAAAACGTACCGTTGGCTCTAGATTCTAATCTATCACTCCGATTTGCAAACGGATTTCACTGAAGCTGTAACTTTCATCCCAGAACATAGTTTAGGGGCCATTACCTCTTCAACTATAGTCATTTTTCTTTCGATTGCAAACGTAACCAGTTTTTCAATGGTGTAATGGTTTAACATAGAAAACGTACCGTTGGCTCTAGATTCTAATCTATCACTCCGATTTGCAAACGGATTTCACTGAAGCTGTAACTTTCATCCCAGAACATAGTTTAGGGGCCATTACCTCTTCAACTATAGTCATTTTTCTTTCGATTGCAAACGTAACCAGTTTTTCAATGGTGTAATGGTTTAACATAGAAAACGTACCGTTGGCTCTAGATTCTAATCTATCACTCCGATTTGCAAACGGATTTCACTGAAGCTGTAACTTTCATCCCAGAACATAGTTTAGGGGCCATTACCTCTTCAACTATAGTCATTTTTCTTTCGATTGCAAACGTAACCAGTTTTTCAATGGTGTAATGGTTTAACATAGAAAACGTACCGTTGGCTCTAGATTCTAATCTATCACTCCGATTTGCAAACGGATTTCACTGAAGCTGTATTTTTCATCCCAGAACATAGTTTAGGGGCCATTACCTCTTCAACTATAGTCATTTTTCTTTCGATTGCAAACGTAACCAGTTTTTCAATGGTGTAATGGTTTAACATAGAAAACGTACCGTTGGCTCTAGATTCTAATCTATCACTCCGATTTGCAAACGGATTTCACTGAAGCTGTAACTTTCATCCCAGAACATAGTTTAGGGGCCATTACCTCTTCAACTATAGTCATTTTTCTTTCGATTGCAAACGTAACCAGTTTTTCAATGGTGTAATGGTTTAACATAGAAAACGTACCGTTGGCTCTAGATTCTAATCTATCACTCCGATTTGCAAACGGATTTCACTGAAGCTGTATTTTTCATCCCAGAACATAGTTTAGGGGCCATTACCTCTTCAACTATAGTCATTTTTCTTTCGATTGCAAACGTAACCAGTTTTTCAATGGTGTAATGGTTTAACATAGAAAACGTACCGTTGGCTCTAGATTCTAATCTATCACTCCGATTTGCAAACGGATTTCACTGAAGCTGTAACTTTCATCCCAGAACATAGTTTAGGGGCCATTACCTCTTCAACTATAGTCATTTTTCTTTCGATTGCAAACGTAACCAGTTTTTCAATGGTGTAATGGTTTAACATAGAAAACGTACCGTTGGCTCTAGATTCTAATCTATCACTCCGATTTGCAAACGGATTTCACTGAAGCTGTAACTTTCATCCCAGAACATAGTTTAGGGGCCATTACCTCTTCAACTATAGTCATTTTTCTTTCGATTGCAAACGTAACCAGTTTTTCAATGGTGTAATGGTTTAACATAGAAAACGTACCGTTGGCTCTAGATTCTAATCTATCACTCCGATTTGCAAACGGATTTCACTGAAGCTGTAACTTTCATCCCAGAACATAGTTTAGGGGCCATTACCTCTTCAACTATAGTCATTTTTCTTTCGATTGCAAACGTAACCAGTTTTTCAATGGTGTAATGGTTTAACATAGAAAACGTACCGTTGGCTCTAGATTCTAATCTATCACTCCGATTTGCAAACGGATTTCACTGAAGCTGTAACTTTCATCCCAGAACATAGTTTAGGGGCCATTACCTCTTCAACTATAGTCATTTTTCTTTCGATTGCAAACGTAACCAGTTTTTCAATGGTGTAATGGTTTAACATAGAAAACGTACCGTTGGCTCTAGATTCTAATCTATCACTCCGATTTGCAAACGGATTTCACTGAAGCTGTAACTTTCATCCCAGAACATAGTTTAGGGGCCATTACCTCTTCAACTATAGTCATTTTTCTTTCGATTGCAAACGTAACCAGTTTTTCAATGGTGTAATGGTTTAACATAGAAAACGTACCGTTGGCTCTAGATTCTAATCTATCACTCCGATTTGCAAACAGATTTCACTGAAGCTGTATTTTTCATCCCAGAACATAGTTTAGGGGCCATTACCTCTTCAACTATAGTCATTTTTCTTTCGATTGCAAACGTAACCAGTTTTTCAATGGTGTAATGGTTTAACATAGAAAACGTACCGTTGGCTCTAGATTCTAATCTATCACTCCGATTTGCAAACGGATTTCACTGAAGCTGTAACTTTCATCCCAGAACATAGTTTAGGGGCCATTACCTCTTCAACTATAGTCATTTTTCTTTCGATTGCAAACGTAACCAGTTTTTCAATGGTGTAATGGTTTAACATAGAAAACGTACCGTTGGCTCTAGATTCTAATCTATCACTCCGATTTGCAAACGGATTTCACTGAAGCTGTAACTTTCATCCCAGAACATAGTTTAGGGGCCATTACCTCTTCAACTATAGTCATTTTTCTTTCGATTGCAAACGTAACCAGTTTTTCAATGGTGTAATGGTTTAACATAGAAAACGTACCGTTGGCTCTAGATTCTAATCTATCACTCCGATTTGCAAACGGATTTCACTGAAGCTGTAACTTTCATCCCAGAACATAGTTTAGGGGCCATTACCTCTTCAACTATAGTCATTTTTCTTTCGATTGCAAACGTAACCAGTTTTTCAATGGTGTAATGGTTTAACATAGAAAACGTACCGTTGGCTCTAGATTCTAATCTATCACTCCGATTTGCAAACGGATTTCACTGAAGCTGTAACTTTCATCCCAGAACATAGTTTAGGGGCCATTACCTCTTCAACTATAGTCATTTTTCTTTCGATTGCAAACGTAACCAGTTTTTCAATGGTGTAATGGTTTAACATAGAAAACGTACCGTTGGCTCTAGATTCTAATCTATCACTCCGATTTGCAAACGGATTTCACTGAAGCTGTATTTTTCATCCCAGAACATAGTTTAGGGGCCATTACCTCTTCAACTATAGTCATTTTTCTTTCGATTGCAAACGTAACCAGTTTTTCAATGGTGTAATGGTTTAACATAGAAAACGTACCGTTGGCTCTAGATTCTAATCTATCACTCCGATTTGCAAACGGATTTCACTGAAGCTGTAACTTTCATCCCAGAACATAGTTTAGGGGCCATTACCTCTTCAACTATAGTCATTTTTCTTTCGATTGCAAACGTAACCAGTTTTTCAATGGTGTAATGGTTTAACATAGAAAACGTACCGTTGGCTCTAGATTCTAATCTATCACTCCGATTTGCAAACGGATTTCACTGAAGCTGTAACTTTCATCCCAGAACATAGTTTAGGGGCCATTACCTCTTCAACTATAGTCATTTTTCTTTCGATTGCAAACGTAACCAGTTTTTCAATGGTGTAATGGTTTAACATAGAAAACGTACCGTTGGCTCTAGATTCTAATCTATCACTCCGATTTGCAAACGGATTTCACTGAAGCTGTAACTTTCATCCCAGAACATAGTTTAGGGGCCATTACCTCTTCAACTATAGTCATTTTTCTTTCGATTGCAAACGTAACCAGTTTTTCAATGGTGTAATGGTTTAACATAGAAAACGTACCGTTGGCTCTAGATTCTAATTTATCACTCCGATTTGCAAACGGATTTCACCGAAGTTGTATTTTTCATCCCCGAACATACTTTAGGGGCCATTACCTCTTCAACTATAGTCATTTTTCTTTTGATTGCAAACGTAACCAGTTTTTCAATGGTGTAATGGTTTAACATAGAAAATGTACCGTTGGCTCTAGATTCTAATCTATCACTCCGATTTGCAAACGGATTTCACTGAAGCTGTAACTTTCATCCCAGAACATAGTTTAGGGGCCATTACCTCTTCAACTATAGTCATTTTTCTTTCGATTGCAAACGTAACCAGTTTTTCAATGGTGTAATGGTTTAACATAGAAAACGTACCGTTGGCTCTAGATTCTAATCTATCACTCCGATTTGCAAACGGATTTCACTGAAGCTGTAACTTTCATCCCAGAACATAGTTTAGGGGCCATTACCTCTTCAACTATAGTCATTTTTCTTTCGATTGCAAACGTAACCAGTTTTTCAATGGTGTAATGGTTTAACATAGAAAACGTACCGTTGGCTCTAGATTCTAATCTATCACTCCGATTTGCAAACGGATTTCACTGAAGCTGTATTTTTCATCCCAGAACATAGTTTAGGGGCCATTACCTCTTCAACTATAGTCATTTTTCTTTCGATTGCAAACGTAACCAGTTTTTCAATGGTGTAATGGTTTAACATAGAAAACGTACCGTTGGCTCTAGATTCTAATCTATCACTCCGATTTGCAAACGGATTTCACTGAAGCTGTAACTTTCATCCCAGAACATAGTTTAGGGGCCATTACCTCTTCAACTATAGTCATTTTTCTTTCGATTGCAAACGTAACCAGTTTTTCAATGGTGTAATGGTTTAACATAGAAAACGTACCGTTGGCTCTAGATTCTAATCTATCACTCCGATTTGCAAACGGATTTCACTGAAGCTGTAACTTTCATCCCAGAACATAGTTTAGGGGCCATTACCTCTTCAACTATAGTCATTTTTCTTTCGATTGCAAACGTAACCAGTTTTTCAATGGTGTAATGGTTTAACATAGAAAACGTACCGTTGGCTCTAGATTCTAATCTATCACTCCGATTTGCAAACGGATTTCACTGAAGCTGTAACTTTCATCCCAGAACATAGTTTAGGGGCCATTACCTCTTCAACTATAGTCATTTTTCTTTCGATTGCAAACGTAACCAGTTTTTCAATGGTGTAATGGTTTAACATAGAAAACGTACCGTTGGCTCTAGATTCTAATCTATCACTCCGATTTGCAAACGGATTTCACTGAAGCTGTAACTTTCATCCCAGAACATAGTTTAGGGGCCATTACCTCTTCAACTATAGTCATTTTTCTTTCGATTGCAAACGTAACCAGTTTTTCAATGGTGTAATGGTTTAACATAGAAAACTTACCGTTGGCTCTAGATTCTAATCTATCACTCCGATTTGCAAACGGATTTCACTGAAGCTGTATTTTTCATCCCAGAACATAGTTTAGGGGCCATTACCTCTTCAACTATAGTCATTTTTCTTTCGATTGCAAACGTAACCAGTTTTTCAATGGTGTAATGGTTTAACATAGAAAACGTTCCGTTGGCTCTAGATTCTAATCTATCACTCCGATTTGCAAACGGATTTCACTGAAGCTGTAACTTTCATCCCAGAACATAGTTTAGGGGCCATTACCTCTTCAACTATAGTCATTTTTCTTTCTTTTTTTTTTTGCAATTAAAAGTTTATTGAAAACTTAATATTACAAATCTGTAAAACATGAATGACTTAGGTTTACATACAGTAAGTATAACCGTAGCTTAATATAACTTTTAACAGACATAACAGTACTTATTATTGTTGAATTGAAATTTACACCATGGTATACTCATAGTAATCAAAAACCAGTACTGTGCATTTCTTCTAAACAATTGTAAAGATATTCAATCAATGAAATGAAATCACCACCAAGTAGTATTAGATATTTATGGCTAAATATCCGGGGTAAAACCGGGCAAAATATACCACACTGACATCTATCACGCCAGGAGAAAGGATATAGAAAAGGTTACAGAGATAAAGAAAGAGGTGTATATCAGGATTGACCTTTGCACATATGTCTTTTATATTCCTCTGTGCACTGGAATTCGTTCCATGTTGACCAAGTCAAGGTGTATTGTTCCGCTTTGTCTTGTGCTAGGAGAATCATATGTTCCATGGTCTCTATGTTATCTACTTTTTTCAGCCATGATCTGACTGAGGGCGTGAGAGGAGACTTCCAATGGAGTGGAATCATGGCTCTAGCCGCATTTACCAGGTGTATCACAATGGATTTTTTATACATTTTTATTGAGTCAGGGGTGTCATGAAGTAGAAGGCGACCAGGAGCAAAGGCAATCTTGTCACATGATATTTTTTCTATCAAGCGATGTATTTCTGTCCAGAAAGGGACAATTTTAGGACACTCCCAGAACACGTGTAGGAGGTCACTTCCAGGTGCGCCACATCTCCAGCATGTGTCTGGAGAAGTGGGAAAAATTTTATGTAATATCTGGGGTGTTTTGTACCATCTGGATAGGACCTTGAAGCCCATTTCCTGAATGTTTACATTCAGTGAGCCCTTGTGGTTAAATAAGAAGATTTTCTGCCATTGCTCCTCGTCTATTTCCATATTCAGGTCCCTTTCCCAGGCCTCCTGATATTTAATTTTAGGTGGAATCATTGTTGACACAAGCATTTGGTATATCTGCGAGACCAAGTGTCTGTGTGGCTCAGTGTGAGTCAATAGTTTCTCAAAATCTGTCAGGTCAGATGTCCAGGTAGAATTTTTAAGCAAGGATTGTAAAAAGTGTCTTATCTGAAAATACTGCCATTTTGATAGAGGGGTGTTCTCTCTTATTGAGGACATCTCTTGGTGAGGCATGACCTGGCCCCGTGTCAGAAAGTCCCTCACTCGCGGCACACCCCCTCCCTCCCATGTAGAGATAAAGGGAATGTCCCCTGCTGGCATGAAGGAAGGGTTACCACATATGGGGGTTAGGGGGCCTGGGCTACGTATAAGCCTCAGGTTGCGTAAGTGGCGTCTCATACATTTCACAGATGCTACCATTAAGGGATTATTCCATGCACATTGTTTAGCCTGAGGGTAGTCTACCCAGCCTAAGGTTGCCACTTTACATTCTGCCGTCACTTGTTCTATATCTACCCATGGTTTTGAGGTGGTCGGGGATGCCCATTCCACTACTCTACATAGCTGAGCTGCCATATGGTACTTCTGAAGGTCTGGGAGACCCATACCCCCCAACGCTTTGGGGATCGATAGAGTGGATCTACTGATACGAGGAGGTTTATTTCCCCATATATATTTATTGATTTGTGTCTGCAGCGATTTTAGAAAATTGGGTGGCAATTCTATTGGAATGCACTGGCTAATGTACAAGATTCTAGGCAAGACATTCATTTTGATTGAGGCCATTCTTCCGAACCATGAGATGTGCCTCTGCATCCCCCATTTTTGTAGGTCAGAGTGTATAGTTAATCCGATTTTTTGAAAATTCGCTGCAAACAGCCCCTTGAGATCGCCCGTAATGTTAATGCCCAAATAACTAATAGAATCAGATGCCCATTGGAACGCAAAATTAGATTTGCATAGGTGAACCGTGTTTGAGTCTAGATTAATATTTAAAGCTTGAGATTTATGGAAATTGATCTTTAAGTTAGAGAGGTTACCAAAGTCTTTGAATTTTTGTATTAAATTTGGGAGAGTGGTTAGAGGATCACGCAGAAAAAATAATAAATCGTCCGCAAAAGCAGCTACCACATGGTGGGTATGGCCCACAAGCAATCCCTGAATGTCCGGATCTGATCTAATAGCATTGAGAAATGGCTCAAGGGTAAGTATATAGATTAGAGGGGACAGGGGGCATCCCTGTCTGGTCCCATTGGTAATGCAAAGCTTATCTGATAGGAGCCCGTTAACCTTAATTCTGGCAGTGGGATTGGTGTAAAGAAGGCCTATCCATTTACACATGGGATCTCCTAGTCCTAGGCTTGATAGGGTGGCCCGTATAAAGTCCCAGGCCACCCTGTCAAACGCTTTTTCGGCGTCAGTGGAGAGAAGGAACGCTTTTATTCCTCTTTTCCTAGCATAGGCCATGATGTCAACCGCCCGCATTACATTATCTTTAGCTTCTCGGCCAGGTATAAAACCGGCCTGGTCTGGGTTCACATAATCTGAAATAAATGGGAGTATGCGATTAGCCAAAATTTTGGCCAAGATTTTTGCATCCAGATTTAGTAAGGATATCGGTCGATAATTTGCACAGAACTGAGGATCCTTGCCTGGCTTCGGAATTATCGCGATATGTGCCTCTAAAAACTGGCTGGATGGTACAGTGTCTGGTAAAATTGAATTGAATGCTTTTATAAACACTGGGGCCAGTTTGTTTGAGAACATCTTATAGTACTGACTTGTATACCCATCTGGGCCAGGTGCTTTGCCAGTTTTCATTGCTTTGACTGCTGCCAGGAATTCGTCTTCCTGGAGTGGAGACTCCAGATCCTCACGGTCTGTTTGCTCCATTTGTATTGGAGGTGCGTATTTGGTTAGGAAATCAGCAATCTTGTTAGCCCTAGAAGATAACGGGTTTTGTTCAGGTGTCTGACCCTGTAAGTTGTATAGTGACTCGTAGTAGCTCCGAAATTCCTCTGCAATTTCCTCAGTTCTGTGCAGTTTCTTGGAATGTTTATTTATCAGGGAGTGTACATTGGAATGGGAGGATTGTTTGCGTAAGGCTCGGGCTAGATACTTCCCACTTTTATTGCCATGTTCATAGAAGATTTTTTTGGAACACATTCGTTTCCGTCTAGCATCTGAGTAGAGTAGCCGGTCAAGTGTGGCTCTAGCATTGTTTAATTCTAGTAGATTGGCAGCTGCCAGGGATTGCTTGTGAGCTCGCTCTAGATTTTTAATTACTGATAACAGTTCCACCACTTCCCCCTCTCTGTCTTTCTTCAGTTTGGAACCCATTCTGATAAGGTGGCCCCTTATTACTGTCTTGTGTGCTTCCCATATGGTAATGTTGGAAGCTTCTGAATTGTTGTTCAAACGGAAATAATCGTCTAGGGCCTCCGATATTGCGTGGCTTCTGTCTTTATCTGCTAAAAGGTTAGGGTTCAGCTTCCAGGTCCATGGAGTGGGCGTTCTGACAGGGACCGTGAGGGAGATGAATACTGGAGCGTGGTCTGAGATGGCTATAGAGCCTATCGAGGACTCTCTGACACAGGGCAGGTCCTGCTGGGTGACAAAAAGGTAGTCTATTCTGGAGTATCTGTTGTGAATAGCGGAGTAGTATGTATAGTCCTTTTCGAGAGAATGAGATATTCTCCAGGGGTCCATAAGGGACATGCTCTGTAATTTAGTTTTAATGTATCGTAGCGCTCTGTAGGAGAGCACAGAGGAACCATTGGAACAATCTTGAATAGGGTTCAATGACACATTGAAGTCTCCTCCCACTATAAGTAGGCCTTTAGCAAAGTTCGCTAGTCTGGTCAGCATGGCTGCTATGAAGGAGGGTTGTTTCTTATTAGGGACATAGATATTAGCAATCGTGACCTCTTTTTCTGCAATTTTCCCCTTGATAAACAGGTAACGACCCTCTGGGTCTTGTTCACACTCCTCCAGTATGAACGGTACTTCACGTCTAAGAAAAATAGAAACCCCTTTGGTCTTAGAGGAGGAATTTGTGGCGTGAAAGGCTAGAGGGTAGTTTTGGTCAAATCTAGTAGGCATATGGCCTGTGCGGAAGTGGGTCTCTTGTAGTAAAGCGATATGGACTTTTTCTTTGCGTAGGAAATTGAAAACCGTGCTTCTCTTTTCAGGTGTGTTCAAGCCATTTATGTTAAAGGAGATCACTTTCCATGCTAGCTGGGGTGCACTTTGACCAGTGTAATTGTGAGCCCCTGAATTCATGCTGACCAGTGTAGCGAGACAGTTATGCAGGAGAAGAGAATCGAAAGAGGGAGAGAAGCTGTGTGATATAGTAATAGGGAGGAGAAGGAAAAGAAGGTAATAGAAGAAATTCCCAGCGTGAGAGATATATCTCCGGATCATATAGCTTGCTATGTCAGTTGGTGGTGGAAAGAAGAAATTAGACCTGTCCCACGTGAGCACGCCTTGGAAGGGCGTGCAAACAACCTTTGTGGGTGATGTACTTTCAGTGTATGAATCAACACACTGTGCGGGGGATTTGGTTAACGTGACCGAAAACGTCCTACAGCAGTCTACAAACTGAGTAAGTAGAATAACAATAGGGAAATCCAATAACATGGGAAAACCATTATGACCGCTATTAAGTGTAACTTAAATGGTTCTGGTCGGCCCTCTATAGGGGGGGAGGTTAGTATTTGGGCCCGGGCCCCTTCAATTGCCTGACCTATTGTTAGCAGTCTGGGGTTAGGTTATCAGACTAGTAATGACTCCATGGATGCTAAACCGGAGTGTCTGTATATATATGCACATAACAATTTATAGTCATCATAGTCACATTGCCTTATGCAGAGTGTGTTACCCTTATGGGGGCCCATCGTTGTGCCCAGGAGCTTGGGCACCATCAGCCAGAAAAGGTGGAGGAGATGGGTTAGGACGACAGCAAGAAGTATAACAAATAAAAAGCATAAGCAGAAGGGGGACTCTACAGCCAGACAGGGAGGAGAACGGGGGGACGAGAGGAGGAGGCGGACACCCGGGAGGAGGAGGGGAAAGAGAGGAGAGCATAGTTATATATTAAGATGCTAGCTCGCATTTATCACATCATACATGTAGTCTGGGTGACATAGCTCATCCCCTTAACTTTCCATACAGTGTTACCGTAGTTGTACATCTATAGGCATGTTAAGTAAGCATGAAGTAGATCTTGTCACAAACAATCAGATTTTTCAGAGGCAACAAACCACCCATACACAGTGACCCCCCCCCCCCCCATCCATCCAGCATAACCATCCCCTAGAGTTAGTTGCTGTCTCCTTTTAGAGGAGCAGAAAAAAGGCATGAGAAAGCCTACCCGTAATTGTACATTCACAGAAAACGTGTATAGTCTCAGGGGAAAAAGAGGGAATAGGGTCCACTCAGGGAATGATATTATAGACCCTCAGAGTAATGCCATCTGATTCAGATACTGGCAGGAGTCAATACAGAGGTAGAGAGAAGTAAAATAAAGGGATCACTTAGGAAAAGTTCCTCGGTATAGTTACCACTCTATGAAGGCGAGTAATTACTGAGGTTGTGGGAAGGGAATGGATGGTCATTCATCTTCAGCAGAGGAGTCTGGGTCTCTTTGCAAACGTTCCGGCGTTGCCTGTCTCGATGAATCTCTGCTCCTTGATCTATGAGAGATGTTTTGCTTCTCAGTTTGCGATCGTAGATTTGCCCTGAGGAACTTGGATTTTGGAACGGTGAGGCATGGTCCCAGTTTGGTATATCTAGTGTGGGTAGGCCGAGGTCTTTGCAGAAGTCTTTCGTGCCTGCTGCCGAACGTAGAGTATATACTTTTCCCCCATCTGTTACCGACAGTGAGAACGGGAAGCGCCACCGATATGTCAGGCCTTTATCCCTTAAAGCTTGCAGAAGGGGTTTCAGCATACGGCGCTTGGCCAGAGTAATTGCGGATAGGTCCTGGAACAGTTGAATGGGTGCCCCGTTGAAGAGAATCTCATCTTGGGAGCGTGCAGCGCGCATTACCTCTTCCTTTAGTGGAAATGACTCCAAGCAGCAAATTATATCTCGGGCCTTTTCCGCATCTGTGTTGCGTGGGCGCAATGCCCGGTGTGCGCGGACAAATGCTATTTCGGTGTCTAGAGTTCTGTCCAGCAGTTTATTAAATATGCTAGATAAAGCACTTTTAATGTCATCAGCGCTCACCGTTTCTGGAACTCCCTTCACGCGGATATTGCATCTACGACCTCTGTTGTCTAAGTCCTCTAGATGCCTAGCATGCTCCAGGAGTCTTGAGTCGTGCTCGTCCGAGGTGTTACGGAGAGATTTTATCTGCGTCATTTGCTTGGAGTTTGCCGCCTCCAGGGACTGCAGCCTTGATCCAATGACCGCCACGTCTGCTCTGACCTCCGAGATGGCAGAGAACAGTGAGTTTTTAATGTCCTCCGCAATGTGCTGCATATCTGCTAGAGTGGCGGTTCTTTGTTGTCCGCCTTTTGCTTTGGAGGACTCGGGTGGAGAAGAGGAAGGAGTGCTGTTTCCGTCTCCCGTCGTCGCCATCTTGGAGGCCTGGTTGCTCGTTTTCTGAGATTTAAATATCTCGGGGACCGTCTTCCCTTGGTGAGCCAAAGTTGTTTTAGGGGTAGCTGAGGTATTCTGTTGCCTTCGGGTGCCCGGCATAGCTACAGGGGCCGACCAGAAAGCTCTTGTTTGGTTGCTTTAGCGGACAGGGAGCGGGAGAAGAGGAATCAGGCAGCCATCTTCAGTCAGCGTCAAGCCACGCCCCCGTCATTTTTCTTTCGATTGCAAACGTAACCAGTTTTTCAATGGTGTAATGGTTTAACATAGAAAACGTACCGTTGGCTCTAGATTCTAATCTATCACTCCGATTTGCAAACGGATTTCACTGAAGCTGTAACTTTCATCCCAGAACATAGTTTAGGGGCCATTACCTCTTCAACTATAGTCATTTTTCTTTCGATTGCAAACGTAACCAGTTTTTCAATGGTGTAATGGTTTAACATAGAAAACGTACCGTTGGCTCTAGATTCTAATCTATCACTCCGATTTGCAAACGGATTTCACTGAAGCTGTAACTTTCATCCCAGAACATAGTTTAGGGGCCATTACCTCTTCAACTATAGTCATTTTTCTTTCGATTGCAAACGTAACCAGTTTTTCAATGGTGTAATGGTTTAACATAGAAAACGTACCGTTGGCTCTAGATTCTAATCTATCACTCCGATTTGCAAACGGATTTCACTGAAGCTGTATTTTTCATCCCAGAACATAGTTTAGGGGCCATTACCTCTTCAACTATAGTCATTTTTCTTTCGGTTGCAAACGTAACCAGTTTTTCAATGGTGTAATGGTTTAACATAGAAAACGTACCGTTGGCTCTAGATTCTAATCTATCACTCCGATTTGCAAACGGATTTCACTGAAGCTGTAACTTTCATCCCAGAACATAGTTTAGGGGCCATTACATCTTCAACTATAGTCATTTTTCTTTCGATTGCAAACGTAACCAGTTTTTCAATGGTGTAATGGTTTAACATAGAAAACGTACCGTTGGCTCTAGATTCTAATCTATCACTCCGATTTGCAAACGGATTTCACTGAAGCTGTAACTTTCATCCCAGAACATAGTTTAGGGGCCATTACCTCTTCAACTATAGTCATTTTTCTTTCGATTGCAAACGTAACCAGTTTTTCAATGGTGTAATGGTTTGACATAGAAAACGTACCGTTGGCTCTAGATTCTAATCTATCACTCCGATTTGCAAACGGATTTCACTGAAGCTGTATTTTTCATCCCAGAACATAGTTTAGGGGCCATTACCTCTTCAACTATAGTCATTTTTCTTTCGATTGCAAACGTAACCAGTTTTTCAATGGTGTAATGGTTTAACATAGAAAACGTACCGTTGGCTCTAGATTCTAATCTATCACTCCGATTTGCAAACGGATTTCACTGAAGCTGTAACTTTCATCCCAGAACATAGTTTAGGGGCCATTACCTCTTCAACTATAGTCATTTTTCATTCGATTGCAAACGTAACCAGTTTTTCAATGGTGTAATGGTTTAACATAGAAAACGTACCGTTGGCTCTAGATTCTAATCTATCACTCCGATTTGCAAACGGATTTCACTGAAGCTGTAACTTTCATCCCAGAACATAGTTTAGGGGCCATTACCTCTTCAACTATAGTCATTTTTCTTTCGATTGCAAACGTAACCAGTTTTTCAATGGTGTAATGGTTTAACATAGAAAACGTACCGTTGGCTCTAGATTCTAATCTATCACTCCGATTTGCAAACGGATTTCACTGAAGCTGTATTTTTCATCCCAGAACATAGTTTAGGGGCCATTACCTCTTCAACTATAGTCATTTTTCTTTCGATTGCAAACGTAACCAGTTTTTCAATGGTGTAATGGTTTAACATAGAAAACGTACCGTTGGCTCTAGATTCTAATCTATCACTCCGATTTGCAAACGGATTTCACTGAAGCTGTAACTTTCATCCCAGAACATAGTTTAGGGGCCATTACCTCTTCAACTATAGTCATTTTTCTTTCGATTGCAAACGTAACCAGTTTTTCAATGGTGTAATGGTTTAACATAGAAAACGTACCGTTGGCTCTAGATTCTAATCTATCACTCCGATTTGCAAACGGATTTCACTGAAGCTGTAACTTTCATCCCAGAACATAGTTTAGGGGCCATTACCTCTTCAACTATAGTCATTTTTCTTTTGATTGCAAACGTAACCAGTTTTTCAATGGTGTAATGGTTTAACATAGAAAACGTACCGTTGGCTCTAGATTCTAATCTATCACTCCGATTTGCAAACGGAATTCACTGAAGCTGTAACTTTCATCCCAGAACATAGTTTAGGGGCCATTACCTCTTCAACTATAGTCATTTTTCTTTCGATTGCAAACGTAACCAGTTTTTCAATGGTGTAATGGTTTAACATAGAAAACGTACCGTTGGCTCTAGATTCTAATCTATCACTCCGATTTGCAAACGGATTTCACTGAAGCTGTAACTTTCATCCCAGAACATAGTTTAGGGGCCATTACCTCTTCAACTATAGTCATTTTTCTTTTGATTGCAAACGTAACCAGTTTTTCAATGGTGTAATGGTTTAACGTAGAAAACGTACCGTTGGCTCTAGATTCTAATCTATCACTCCGATTTGCAAACGGATTTCACTGAAGCTGTATTTTTCATCCCAGAACATAGTTTAGGGGCCATTACCTCTTCAACTATAGTCATGTTTCTTTCGATTGCAAACGTAACCAGTTTTTCAATGGTGTAATGGTTTAACATAGAAAACGTACCGTTGGCTCTAGATTCTAATCTATCACTCCGATTTGCAAACGGATTTCACTGAAGCTGTAACTTTCATCCCAGAACATAGTTTAGGGGCCATTACCTCTTCAACTATAGTCATTTTTCTTTCGATTGCAAACGTAACCAGTTTTTCAATGGTGTAATGGTTTAACATAGAAAACGTACCGTTGGCTCTAGATTCTAATCTATCACTCCGATTTGCAAACGGATTTCACTGAAGCTGTATTTTTCATCCCAGAACATAGTTTAGGGGCCATTACCTCTTCAACTATAGTCATTTTTCTTTCGATTGCAAACGTAACCAGTTTTTCAATGGTGTAATGGTTTAACATAGAAAACGTACCGTTGGCTCTAGATTCTAATCTATCACTCCGATTTGCAAACGGAATTCACTGAAGCTGTATTTTTCATCCCAAAACATAGTTTAGGGGCCATTACCTCTTCAACTATAGTCATTTTTCTTTCGATTGCAAACGTAACCAGTTTTTCAATGGTGTAATGGTTTAACATAGAAAACGTACCGTTGGCTCTAGATTCTAATCTATCACTCCGATTTGCAAACGGATTTCACTGAAGCTGTATTTTTCATCCCAGAACATAGTTTAGGGGCCATTACCTCTTCAACTATAGTCATTTTTCTTTCGATTGCAAACGTAACCAGTTTTTCAATGGTGTAATGGTTTAACATAGAAAGGGGGGGCGTGGCTGGCTGCTGAGCTGCATGGCTGTGTGAGTCCAGAGCTCTCTGCCTGAAACCCTTAGAAAAGCGACTAAAAGCATCCTGAGAAGCCCCAAATTTTCCCAGAAAGATGGCAGGACACCCTGGAAGCGACTGGGAGTACAGAAGAGCGAAAACAGGGAGGAATTACAGCTCCCCAGCGCTGAGAAAGCTGTCTTCCTTCTATGAGGATGAAAACCAAGATGGCCACCGCTATCACAGAGGAGAGGCCCTGGAGAGATCCAGCTACAGGACTCCATCTCCCATACCGCTAAAAAACAGGTACAATCCTCTTCTCACACCATTCCCCAGGGACCATGTAGCGCTGTATGAAGAGGACAGCGACGAAGATGCCTTCCAGCGGCAGCGGCAGGCCAAGAAGTCCCGCGAGCGGAGCCCACTGAAGCCGGGACCTGTAGTACAGCAGCAGGCCGATGCGGACTTCCAGAGCGCCGGGAAGCAGGTACGCGAACGTTCCCCTGATCCAGACGAACGTTTTGACGCATCCGATCCTTCGCATCCCACTGTTCCAGGCGAACGAACGTTCGCATCCGACCATACCAGAAGTTCGCAATACTCCTCTCCAAACGAACAAACGGTCGCATTAACATTGCAAAATGTCAACTCTCTCCCCCAACGTCCCCAAAAGAGTGACAAACAGCTACAGATGGTTGATCCTATGGAATCTTTTCCGGTGTCAGACCAACCGGTCACTCAACAATTCCTAAAAGACTTTATGCTTTCCTTTAGAGCTGGCATTCAGGAAGACATAAGAGATGTCAGGAGAGATTTACAATCACTAGCAGGCCATGTCGCGCAGATTGCTGGTGAAACAGATTCCAGACTCCTTAAACTGGAAAGAAGGATGGAGCAGATGACCATAGCACACAACCATCTTGTCGGAGCACATAAGGAACTCCAAGAACAAAATAAGTTCATGAAGGAGAAGATATCCGACAATGAAGACCGGAATCGCCGGAACAATATCAAAATTAGAGGAGTACCAGAGTCGGTAAGCACCAATGAACTCAAGGATTATGTCAAAGACATTCTTAAATGCACCGCTCCAGACCTCCCAGAGAACGAGCTAGTAATTGATAGGGCCCACCGACTGCCAAAACCCTCACATGTGGCCAAACACCTCCCTCGTGATGTAATCACAAGAATTCATTTTTTCCATGCTAAGGAAAAAATGCTCTCAGCTACAAGAGGAGGAAGGAAATTGCCCAGCCCTTATCAGGACCTTATTCTTTACCAGGACCTCTCCCAAGCTACACTTCATGCCAGGAGGCAATTTTCAGAAGTTACCACCACTTTGCGCCACAGGAAGATTGATTACTCCTGGGGATTCCCTCCCAAGCTTCTAATAAATGACAATGGAACAATCTACGCTGCCAGAAGCCCAAAGGAAGCACGCGACTTGTTGGCTAGATGGGACATCCCAATTTTCATCCCAAGGGACCCCAGGAAGGATAAGCCAATATACCAGGTCTCCCTGTCCAAACAGCTGGCTTCTCCAAGACAAGCTCCCAGGAATGCTACCACCCAACAGATGGACACTGCTCCACCTCCTGACCAAGCGGAAAAAGGAAATTCTGCCGGGGCTTCTTCGGACACATGAGCAGATGGGTATTCACCACATACTTTTTTCCCCCAAGTAGCCTCTTTCCTTAGGGCCTACACTTCTTCCCCCTGAGGGAATCGGCTTGATTCTGAACCACTTGTGGTTGCTCCACCAATCAAGTCCTATTCTTGGAACTGATAGTTCTGAGACCTGTTATCTGTTAACTTTTAACTTTTGGTTTTTGGTTGATTAGTTTAACTGCCTACTTAAGGCTCCTTTGCCTGGAGTCTCAGCAGGGAGGCTCTTGGACCCCCATTCTCCGGGCTAGCAATTAATTGGAGGGTAGAACCGGATGCCCACCAGTTTTTTGCTTCTTCTTCTTCAGTTTTTAGCTTGTTTTGATATGCTGTGTAAAGTGTTGTATTGCCTAACTACTCTTTCTGAATATAGAGGTCTGTCGTGCAGTAGTCCTATGAACAACCCAGGGAGGTCTCGTGATGGTAAGACAAATTGGTATAGTATGTATAACTGCAAATTCATTAATAACAATGATGCAAGACTGTAACATCTTATCTATTAACGTGAGAGGACTGAACTCTTACAGAAAACGTTTTCTACTACAGAAATTAATCAAGGAACATAAGGCAGACATTGTATGTATTCAGGAGACTCATTTAACCAAAATCTCAGCAAGTAAGTTCAAACTCCATCAATTTTCAAATATTTTTCATTCCACCCTAAAAGGTAATAAAAAGAAAGCTGGAGTAAGTATTGCTTTTAAAGATACTCTAGGCTTAGTGATTGAGGAGACTTTTACCAGTGAAGACGGTAGACTAGTGATAGTACAAGGAAAGATCAACTCTCAGGAATATACTTTCGCAAACATATATGCTCCAAATTCTCACCAACTGAAATTTATTAATAAAAAATTGAAAAAAATCAACACTCTCCAAAAAGGACATCTATTCGTGTCTGGAGATTTCAATGCAGTAGCAGATGTCCAGATAGATTGTACAGCTAGTAGCAGGAGAGCACACTCCATCCTTCAACCTGCATTGATGTCCTTTGAACTCTATGATTCATGGAGATGTTTTCACCCCAAATCACGTGAATATACATATTACTCTCCAGTTCAGAAATCCTTTACTCGCATTGATTACTGCCTGACTGACAGATTCACTTTGCCTTTAATAACTGAAACAGAAATACTACCCAGAATATGGTCAGACCATTCTCCTCTAATCACAAAATTTAAATTACAAAACTCTACCGCTTCCCCCCAATTGTGGAAATTGAACAAATTCATCCTTAATTCTGAGCACACTCTACCCACTATAAAGAAGGAACTTGCTGAGTATTTTGAGTTGAACGACACTAAAGATGTCTCCAAGACAACCTTGTGGAACGCCCACAAGGCTGTTATGCGAGGTGTAATCATAAAATTGAGCTCCATACAAAAGAAAAAAAGAAAAGAAACTACAGACAGATTACTACACAAAATAAAGTCCCTAGAAAAAGAAATTTTTAATAATAAAAAACACCATTTGACTAAAATTCTAGAAGAAACTAGGCAAGAATTGGCAGATATTATGTATTATGACTACGATAAGTGGCAAACTATTCTCCGGGAAAACTGGTACTACGATAACAATAGAGCAGGAAAGGCTATGGCAAGAAAGATTAAGGGTAAAAGAATACACCATAGAATAGTTAAAATAATCCATCCCCAATCAAATACTGCTGTATACCACCCACAAGACATTGTAGACTCCCTTGCTATATATTATGAGAAACTTTATAATTTAGAACTAGACCCAAACACCCATAACCCAAACACCCAAGAGATAGATAACTATCTGGATAAAATTAATCTTCCTTCTCTACCTGACTTTGAGAAGAAGGTACTAGGGTCCCCCTTCAATCAACAAGAAATAATCTATGCCATAAACTCTCTCAAGAATGACAAAGCCCCTGGCCCAGATGGGTATATCAATGAATATTTCAAGAAATTTGTAACTATTTTAGCAAAACCACTCACTGATATGTTCAACGATATAGCAATCACTGGTGTTTTCCCTAAAGAGTCCCTTTCTGCCTTAATTTCTACCATCCCCAAGGAAGACAAGGATCCCTCCGATCCTGCTAACTATAGACCCATTTCCCTACTCAACTCCGACATAAAAATATATGCTAAAGTCATAGCAAATAGGTTAACCCCCTTTATGCCGCAACTTCTCCATTCCGACCAGGTAGGTTTTACAAGAAACAGATCAACTTCTGATGGCACACGCAAGGCACTTGCTTTGATCTACAGAGTTGGGCTCTGTCGAACGCCTACTCTATTAGTATCACTTGATGCGGAGAAGGCGTTCGACAGAGTCAATTGGCTATACCTATCAAGAGTACTGACAAAATTCGGAATCCCCAACTTCCTACATAAGGCGATATTAGCCTTATATACTCAGCCCTCTGCGAAGGTCCTCTCTTCTGGCTCTCTATCCCAGACTTTTAACATTAAGAATGGAACCCGTCAGGGATGCCCCCTCTCGCCACTAATTTTCAATTTATCTATAGAACCCTTAGCCCAGAGTATAAGAGACAACCCCCAAATCCATGGCATAAAATTAAACCAATCAACTACCAAACTAAGTTTATATGCAGACGATATCATTTTATTTCTTCAGAAACCACTATTATCTTTACCTGCTGCTACCACAGAACTCAATAACTTTTCTCGTATCTCCTTTTATAAACTCAACCAAACGAAAACAGTTATTCTTCCATGTTTTATCCCTCAAAAAACTAAAATTACTCTCAAGGAATCCTGCAGCTTCTCTTGGAACGATACAGCAATAAAATACCTGGGTATATACTTGACCCCACAAATAAACCAATTATACAAAGAAAATTACAATCCCTGGTTGAAGAAATTTAAAACTAAACTAGAAGCATTGGCCAAAGTGGAGTATTCCTGGATGGGTAGAGCAGCAGCTTTTAAGATGATAATACTTCCTCAGCTACTCTACCTATTCAGGAACTTACCAATCAAAGCCCCTCAAACCTTCTTTAACAATCTTCAAAAATTACTCAACCAATTTATATTACTGAACAAAAAATCTAGATTTTCCAACAAAATTTTAACTACACACACATCCAATTTAGGCCTGGGAGTTCCCAATATCGAGCTTTATTACAAGGCAACCCTACTAGATCAATCTAGAGCAATATGGCTAGAAGATAAAACTAAACAATGGCTATCTATAGAAGAAGAACAACTCCCAAACAACTCTTACAGACTCTTCCTACATTCAAGGTTGGTCTGGGAGTTCAGACAAAGTAGCTACAATCCTATTACAGCCAACACAGTAAAATTATGGAAAGAGTTTCTAAAACTATCCAAGGAAGAATCTTTAGCCATTGAAATAAATACCCCTCTAACTGCTCTTAACTCAGTTATCAGAAATATTGATCTACAAGATTGGGTTGACTTGGGTATAAAGGAGATTACAGACCTATTGGATACACATGAAATCAAGTCATTCGAAGACTTAATGTCAATCTATAATATCCCCTCCACAGATATTCTCATATATCCCAAAATCAACAAATTTTTAATGAAATACCGATATAATCCCATCACTATTACCCCACAAATTAAGAAATTACTTCAACCAGAAGGAAAAAACATTAAAGGCACATCAATTTTTTATAGAGCCTTACTAACTCTAAAAGAAAAATTCCCCAAATGGCAAGTAGAAAGCTGGCAGGATTACTTGGGATCTGAGATAGACCTGGAAGAATTGGAATTGACTATGAAGTCAGTAAAGCAATCTTCACACTGTGTAAACCATTACGAGGGCCTAATAAAAACTATATGGCTGTGGTACATGTCCCCAGAGAAGATAGCCAAATTTGATATGAATACCTCACCTCTTTGCTGGAGGGGATGCAACATGACGGGTTCCATCGGTCATATACTCTGGGATTGTCCAAAACTAAAAACACTAAGAAACAATATAGAGGGATTCCTGAAGAAATTGCCTGTGTCCTTACAAGCTATCCCCTCGGGCATGGCTTTACTACATCTAGGGATTAGAGACCTACCCCCTCAGGAGAGACTTATATACAACCATATATTTATCGTAACTAGAAATCAAATTGCTGTAAATTGGAAATCTGTAGTTATTCCAACAATTGGAGAAATCCTACGAATTGTCGAATCAAACCTATTAGCCGAAAAAGCTTGGGCAATTCGAAGTGGTGGACTAAAGTCTTTCCTGAGCAGGGCTCGACTCTGGCCTACAGTTTACAAGAGCTCAAAACTCTTGAAATTTTGAGTGTATAGATCCTCTCACGGATCAACCAATGAACAGATATGTGTCTACCTCACGAGACCAACCTCCTTTTACTTCTGAAAATATGGACAATATGCATAATGGGAATGTTGTGACTGTATCTAACAATATCTAATGTGTACATACACCTCAGTCCACACATCCCCGCACGCTGGACCTTCGGATCTACAAAGGCAACACTACACAGCTTGTAGGATAGAATAGTTTAGTTGTTCCCTAGGTTTACCTAGTATAGCTATTTGTTAGTGTTACAACACTTATGTTTTAGGTTTAGGAATAATTGACCTTCCAACTTACAATCATCATTACAGAATGATACCTTGGAACATTTATAGATTTATAAACTCATAGACTCACACAATCAACCACTAGAAACTCCTTGGTCCCTGTAGACCTGTATCCACATGAACTCATGTGTGATATACGATACCCTAGATATGTCAATACCACTCCCTGGAGTCTCTGTAGGGCGGTGAGATTCCCCCATTCTCCAGGTTGAGAGGATCATACAAAGCATCACACATGTAAATCCTATGGAGTAGAAACTCCAATAAGATACCCCAAATCAGACACGGGATACTGTTTGGGAACGAGACTCCTTACCCAAAATTTTGGTGGAATTTGATAGATTAGATATAGTACTGTCACATTATAACTCCCTTACTTCACAGTATTTATTAGCAACCTACGTCAAGTATTGTTCTTGACTACTCCCACTTATTGGGACAGTGTTTAGATTATTGCAATAAACATCTGAACTTGCAATGTCTACTAATAAAGCTGGTTACCTATTATATTATTCTTGTTATATTATAGTTGTTATATTATATTATTATATGGTTCGTGTAATATTGTATTATTATATTACCTATATTAACATATAAGAATTTATGTAAGAATTTATATAAGAATTCATGTACACTGTTCTAAGCTAACCATAACTTTTTCTTCTGTACTGTAAAAATTTTTCAATAAAAATAAATGGAATTGGTTTAACATAGAAAACGTACCGTTGGCTCTAGATTCTAATCTATCACTCCGATTTGCAAACGGATTTCACTGAAGCTGTAACTTTTATCCCAGAACATAGTTTAGGGGCCATTACCTCTTCAACTATAGTCATTTTTCTTTCGATTGCAAACGTAACCAGTTTTTCAATGGTGTAATGGTTTAACATAGAAAACGTACCGTTGGCTCTAGATTCTAATCTATCACTCCGATTTGCAAACGGATTTCACTGAAGCTGTAACTTTCATCCCAGAACATAGTTTAGGGGCCATTACCTCTTCAACTATAGTCATTTTTCTTTCGATTGCAAACGTAACCAGTTTTTCAATGGTGTAATGGTTTAACATAGAAAACGTACCGTTGGCTCTAGATTCTAATCTATCACTCCGATTTGCAAACGGATTTCACTGAAGCTGTATTTTTCATCCCAGAACATAGTTTAGGGGCCATTACCTCTTCAACTATAGTCATTTTTCTTTCGATTGCAAACGTAACCAGTTTTTCAATGGTGTAATGGTTTAACATAGAAAACGTACCGTTGGCTCTAGATTCTAATCTATCACTCCGATTTGCAAACGGATTTCACTGAAGCTGTAACTTTCATCCCAGAACATAGTTTAGGGGCCATTACCTCTTCAACTATAGTCATTTTTCTTTCGATTGCAAACGTAACCAGTTTTTCAATGGTGTAATGGTTTAACATAGAAAACGTACCGTTGGCTCTAGATTCTAATCTATCACTCCGATTTGCAAACGGATTTCACTGAAGCTGTAACTTTCATCCCAGAACATAGTTTAGGGGCCATTACCTCTTCAACTATAGTCATTTTTCTTTCGATTGCAAACGTAACCAGTTTTTCAATGGTGTAATGGTTTAACATAGAAAATGTACCGTTGGCTCTAGATTCTAATCTATCACTCCGATTTGCAAACGGATTTCACTGAAGCTGTAACTTTCATCCCAGAACATAGTTTACGGGCCATTACCTCTTCAACTATATTCATTTTTCTTTCGATTGCAAACGTAACCAGTTTTTCAATGGTGTAATGGTTTAACATAGAAAACGTACCGTTGGCTCTAGATTCTAATCTATCACTCCGATTTGCAAACGGATTTCACTGAAGCTGTAACTTTCATCCCAGAACATAGTTTAGGGGCCATTACCTCTTCAACTATAGTCATTTTTCTTTCGATTGCAAACGTAACCAGTTTTTCAATGGTGTAATGGTTTAACATAGAAAACGTACCGTTGGCTCTAGATTCTAATCTATCACTCCGATTTGCAAACGGATTTCACTGAAGCTGTAACTTTCATCCCAGAACATAGTTTAGGGGCCATTACCTCTTCAACTATAGTCATTTTTCTTTCGATTGCAAACGTAACCAGTTTTTCAATGGTGTAATGGTTTAACATAGAAAACATACCGTTGGCTCTAGATTCTAATCTATCACTCCGATTTGCAAACGGATTTCACTGAAGCTGTAACTTTCATCCCAGAACATAGTTTAGGGGCCATTACCTCTTCAACTATAGTCATTTTTCTTTCGATTGCAAACGTAACCAGTTTTTCAATGGTGTAATGGTTTAACATAGAAAACGTACCGTTGGCTCTAGATTCTAATCTATCACTCCGATTTGCAAACGGATTTCACTGAAGCTGTAACTTTCATCCCAGAACATAGTTTAGGGGCCATTACCTCTTCAACTATAGTCATTTTTCTTTCGATTGCAAACGTAACCAGTTTTTCAATGGTGTAATGGTTTAACATAGAAAACGTACCGTTGGCTCTAGATTCTAATCTATCACTTCGATTTGCAAACGGATTTCACTGAAGCTGTATTTTTCATCCCAGAACATAGTTTAGGGGCCATTACCTCTTCAACTATAGTCATTTTTCTTTCGATTGCAAACGTAACCAGTTTTTCAATGGTGTAATGGTTTAACATAGAAAACGTACCGTTGGCTCTAGATTCTAATCTATCACTCCGATTTGCAAACGGATTTCACTGAAGCTGTAACTTTCATCCCAGAACATAGTTTAGGGGCCATTACCTCTTCAACTATAGTCATTTTTCTTTCGATTGCAAACGTAACCAGTTTTTCAATGGTGTAATGGTTTGACATAGAAAACGTACCGTTGGCTCTAGATTCTAATCTATCACTCCGATTTGCAAACGGATTTCACTGAAGCTGTATTTTTCATCCCAGAACATAGTTTAGGGGCCATTACCTCTTCAACTATAGTCATTTTTCTTTCGATTGCAAACGTAACCAGTTTTTCAATGGTGTAATGGTTTAACATAGAAAACGTACCGTTGGCTCTAGATTCTAATCTATCACTCCGATTTGCAAACGGATTTCACTGAAGCTGTAACTTTCATCCCAGAACATAGTTTAGGGGCCATTACCTCTTCAACTATAGTCATTTTTCTTTCGATTGCAAACGTAACCAGTTTTTCAATGGTGTAATGGTTTAACATAGAAAACGTACCGTTGGCTCTAGATTCTAATCTATCACTCCGATTTGCAAACGGATTTCACTGAAGCTGTAACTTTCATCCCAGAACATAGTTTAGGGGCCATTACCTCTTCAACTATAGTCATTTTTCTTTCGATTGCAAACGTAACCAGTTTTTCAATGGTGTAATGGTTTAACATAGAAAACGTACCGTTGGCTCTAGATTCTAATCTATCACTCCGATTTGCAAACGGATTTCACTGAAGCTGTATTTTTCATCCCAGAACATAGTTTAGGGGCCATTACCTCTTCAACTATAGTCATTTTTCTTTCGATTGCAAACGTAACCAGTTTTTCAATGGTGTAATGGTTTAACATAGAAAACGTACCGTTGGCTCTAGATTCTAATCTATCACTCCGATTTGCAAACGGATTTCACTGAAGCTGTAACTTTCATCCCAGAACATAGTTTAGGGGCCATTACCTCTTCAACTATAGTCATTTTTCTTTCGATTGCAAACGTAACCAGTTTTTCAATGGTGTAATGGTTTAACATAGAAAACGTACCGTTGGCTCTAGATTCTAATCTATCACTCCGATTTGCAAACGGATTTCACTGAAGCTGTAACTTTCATCCCAGAACATAGTTTAGGGGCCATTACCTCTTCAACTATAGTCATTTTTCTTTCGATTGCAAACGTAACCAGTTTTTCAATGGTGTAATGGTTTAACATAGAAAACGTACCGTTGGCTCTAGATTCTAATCTATCACTCCGATTTGCAAACGGAATTCACTGAAGCTGTAACTTTCATCCCAGAACATAGTTTAGGGGCCATTACCTCTTCAACTATAGTCATTTTTCTTTCGATTGCAAACGTAACCAGTTTTTCAATGGTGTAATGGTTTAACATAGAAAACGTACCGTTGGCTCTAGATTCTAATCTATCACTCCGATTTGCAAACGGATTTCACTGAAGCTGTAACTTTCATCCCAGAACATAGTTTAGGGGCCATTACCTCTTCAACTATAGTCATTTTTCTTTTGATTGCAAACGTAACCAGTTTTTCAATGGTGTAATGGTTTAACGTAGAAAACGTACCGTTGGCTCTAGATTCTAATCTATCACTCCGATTTGCAAACGGATTTCACTGAAGCTGTATTTTTCATCCCATAACATAGTTTAGGGGCCATTACCTCTTCAACTATAGTCATTTTTCTTTCGATTGCAAACGTAACCAGTTTTTCAATGGTGTAATGGTTTAACATAGAAAACGTACCGTTGGCTCTAGATTCTAATCTATCACTCCGATTTGCAAACGGATTTCACTGAAGCTGTAACTTTCATCCCAGAACATAGTTTAGGGGCCATTACCTCTTCAACTATAGTCATTTTTCTTTCGATTGCAAACGTAACCAGTTTTTCAATGGTGTAATGGTTTAACATAGAAAACGTACCGTTGGCTCTAGATTCTAATCTATCACTCCGATTTGCAAACGGATTTCACTGAAGCTGTATTTTTCATCCCAGAACATAGTTTAGGGGCCATTACCTCTTCAACTATAGTCATTTTTCTTTCGATTGCAAACGTAACCAGTTTTTCAATGGTGTAATGGTTTAACATAGAAAACGTACCGTTGGCTCTAGATTCTAATCTATCACTCCGATTTGCAAACGGATTTCACTGAAGCTGTAACTTTCATCCCAGAACATAGTTTAGGGGCCATTACCTCTTCAACTATAGTCATTTTTCTTTCGATTGCAAACGTAACCAGTTTTTCAATGGTGTAATGGTTTAACATAGAAAACGTACCGTTGGCTCTAGATTCTAATCTATCACTCCGATTTGCAAACGGATTTCACTGAAGCTGTAACTTTCATCCCAGAACATAGTTTAGGGGCCATTACCTCTTCAACTATAGTCATTTTTCTTTCGATTGCAAACGTAACCAGTTTTTCAATGGTGTAATGGTTTAACATAGAAAACGTACCGTTGGCTCTAGATTCTAATCTATCACTCCGATTTGCAAACGGATTTCACTGAAGCTGTATTTTTCATCCCAGAACATAGTTTAGGGGCCATTACCTCTTCAACTATAGTCATTTTTCTTTCGATTGCAAACGTAACCAGTTTTTCAATGGTGTAATGGTTTAACATAGAAAACGTACCGTTGGCTCTAGATTCTAATCTATCACTCCGATTTGCAAACGGATTTCACTGAAGCTGTAACTTTCATCCCAGAACATAGTTTAGGGGCCATTACCTCTTCAACTATAGTCATTTTTCTTTCGATTGCAAACGTAACCAGTTTTTCAATGGTGTAATGGTTTAACATAGAAAACGTACCGTTGGCTCTAGATTCTAATCTATCACTCCGATTTGCAAATGGATTTCACTGAAGCTGTAACTTTCATCCCAGAACATAGTTTAGGGGCCATTACCTCTTCAACTATAGTCATTTTTCTTTCGATTGCAAACGTAACCAGTTTTTCAATGGTGTAATGGTTTAACATAGAAAACGTACCGTTGGCTCTAGATTCTAATCTATCACTCCGATTTGCAAACGGAATTCACTGAAGCTGTAACTTTCATCCCAGAACATAGTTTAGGGGCCATTACCTCTTCAACTATAGTCATTTTTCTTTCGATTGCAAACGTAACCAGTTTTTCAATGGTGTAATGGTTTAACATAGAAAACGTACCGTTGGCTCTAGATTCTAATCTATCACTCCGATTTGCAAACGGATTTCACTGAAGCTGTAACTTTCATCCCAGAACATAGTTTAGGGGCCATTACCTCTTCAACTATAGTCATTTTTCTTTCGATTGCAAACGTAACCAGTTTTTCAATGGTGTAATGGTTTAACATAGAAAACGTACCGTTGGCTCTAGATTCTAATCTATCACTCCGATTTGCAAACGGATTTCACTGAAGCTGTAACTTTCATCCCAGAACATAGTTTAGGGGCCATTACCTCTTCAACTATAGTCATTTTTCTTTCGATTGCAAACGTAACCAGTTTTTCAATGGTGTAATGGTTTAACATAGAAAACGTACCGTTGGCTCTAGATTCTAATCTATCACTCCGATTTGCAAACAGATTTCTCTGAAGCTGTATTTTTCATCCCAGAACATAGTTTAGGGGCCATTACCTCTTCAACTATAGTCATTTTTCTTTCGATTGCAAACGTAACCAGTTTTTCAATGGTGTAATGGTTTAACATAGAAAACGTACCGTTGGCTCTAGATTCTAATCTATCACTCCGATTTGCAAACGGAATTCACTGAAGCTGTATTTTTCATCCCAAAACATAGTTTAGGGGCCATTACCTCTTCAACTATAGTCATTTTTCTTTCGATTGCAAACGTAACCAGTTTTTCAATGGTGTAATGGTTTAACATAGAAAACGTACCGTTGGCTCTAGATTCTAATCTATCACTCCGATTTGCAAACGGATTTAACTGAAGCTGTATTTTTCATCCCAGAACATAGTTTAGGGGCCATTACCTCTTCAACTATAGTCATTTTTCTTTCGATTGCAAACGTAACCAGTTTTTCAATGGTGTAATGGTTTAACATAGAAAACGTACCGTTGGCTCTAGATTCTAATCTATCACTCCGATTTGCAAACGAATTTCACTGAAGCTGTAACTTTCATCCCAGAACATAGTTTAGGGGCCATTACCTCTTCAACTATAGTCATTTTTCTTTCGATTGCAAACGTAACCAGTTTTTCAATGGTGTAATGGTTTAACATAGAAAACGTACCGTTGGCTCTAGATTCTAATCTATCACTCCGATTTGCAAACGGATTTCACTGAAGCTGTAACTTTCATCCCAGAACATAGTTTAGGGGCCATTACCTCTTCAACTATAGTCATTTTTCTTTCGATTGCAAACGTAACCAGTTTTTCAATGGTGTAATGGTTTAACATAGAAAATGTACCGTTGGCTCTAGATTTTAATCTATCACTCCGATTTGCAAACGGATTTCACTGAAGCTGTATTTTTCATCCCAGAACATAGTTTAGGGGCCATTACCTCTTCAACTATAGTCATTTTTCTTTCGATTGCAAACGTAACCAGTTTTTCAATGGTGTAATGGTTTAACATAGAAAACGTACCGTTGGCTCTAGATTCTAATCTATCACTCCGATTTGCAAACGGATTTCACTGAAGCTGTAACTTTCATCCCAGAACATAGTTTAGGGGCCATTACCTCTTCAACTATAGTCATTTTTCTTTCGATTGCAAACGTAACCAGTTTTTCAATGGTGTAATGGTTTAACATAGAAAACGTACCGTTGGCTCTAGATTCTAATCTATCACTCCGATTTGCAAACGGATTTCACTGAAGCTGTAACGTTCATCCCAGAACATAGTTTAGGGGCCATTACCTCTTCAACTATAGTCATTTTTCTTTCGATTGCAAACGTAACCAGTTTTTCAATGGTGTAATGGTTTAACATAGAAAACGTACCGTTGGCTCTAGATTCTAATCTATCACTCCGATTTGCAAACGGATTTCACTGAAGCTGTAACTTTCATCCCAGAACATAGTTTACGGGCCATTACCTCTTCAACTATATTCATTTTTCTTTCGATTGCAAACGTAACCAGTTTTTCAATGGTGTAATGGTTTAACATAGAAAACGTACCGTTGGCTCTAGATTCTAATCTATCACTCCGATTTGCAAACGGATTTCACTGAAGCTGTAACTTTCATCCCAGAACATAGTTTAGGGGCCATTACCTCTTCAACTATAGTCATTTTTCTTTCGATTGCAAACGTAACCAGTTTTTCAATGGTGTAATGGTTTAACATAGAAAACGTACCGTTGGCTCTAGATTCTAATCTATCACTCCGATTTGCAAACGGATTTCACTGAAGCTGTAACTTTCATCCCAGAACATAGTTTAGGGGCCATTACCTCTTCAACTATAGTCATTTTTCTTTTGATTGCAAACGTAACCAGTTTTTCAATGGTGTAATGGTTTAACATAGAAAACATACCGTTGGCTCTAGATTCTAATCTATCACTCCGATTTGCAAACGGATTTCACTGAAGCTGTAACTTTCATCCCAGAACATAGTTTAGGGGCCATTACCTCTTCAACTATAGTCATTTTTCTTTCGATTGCAAACGTAACCAGTTTTTCAATGGTGTAATGGTTTAACATAGAAAACGTACCGTTGGCTCTAGATTCTAATCTATCACTCCGATTTGCAAACGGATTTCACTGAAGCTGTAACTTTCATCCCAGAACATAGTTTAGGGGCCATTACCTCTTCAACTATAGTCATTTTTCTTTCGATTGCAAACGTAACCAGTTTTTCAATGGTGTAATGGTTTAACATAGAAAACGTACCGTTGGCTCTAGATTCTAATCTATCACTCCGATTTGCAAACGGATTTCACTGAAGCTGTAACTTTCATCCCAGAACATAGTTTAGGGGCCATTACCTCTTCAACTATAGTCATTTTTCTTTCGATTGCAAACGTAACCAGTTTTTCAATGGTGTAATGGTTTAACATAGAAAACGTACCGTTGGCTCTAGATTCTAATCTATCACTCCGATTTGCAAACGGATTTCACTGAAGCTGTAACTTTCATCCCAGAACATAGTTTAGGGGCCATTACCTCTTCAACTATAGTCATTTTTCTTTCGATTGCAAACGTAACCAGTTTTTCAATGGTGTAATGGTTTAACATAGAAAACGTACCGTTGGCTCTAGATTCTAATCTATCACTCCGATTTGCAAACGGATTTCACTGAAGCTGTAACTTTCATCCCAGAACATAGTTTAGGGGCCATTACCTCTTCAACTATAGTCATTTTTCTTTCGATTGCAAACGTAACCAGTTTTTCAATGGTGTAATGGTTTAACATAGAAAACGTACCGTTGGCTCTAGATTCTAATCTATCACTCCGATTTGCAAACGGATTTCACTGAAGCTGTAACTTTCATCCCAGAACATAGTTTAGGGGCCATTACCTCTTCAACTATAGTCATTTTTCTTTCGATTGCAAACGTAACCAGTTTTTCAATGGTGTAATGGTTTAACATAGAAAACGTACCGTTGGCTCTAGATTCTAATCTATCACTCCGATTTGCAAACGGATTTCACTGAAGCTGTAACTTTCATCCCAGAACATAGTTTAGGGGCCATTACCTCTTCAACTATAGTCATTTTTCTTTCGATTGCAAACGTAACCAGTTTTTCAATGGTGTAATGGTTTAACATAGAAAACGTACCGTTGGCTCTAGATTCTAATCTATCACTCCGATTTGCAAACGGATTTCACTGAAGCTGTAACTTTCATCCCAGAACATAGTTTAGGGGCCATTACCTCTTCAACTATAGTCATTTTTCTTTCGATTGCAAACGTAACCAGTTTTTCAATGGTGTAATGGTTTAACATAGAAAACGTACCGTTGGCTCTAGATTCTAATCTATCACTCCGATTTGCAAACGGATTTCACTGAAGCTGTAACTTTCATCCCAGAACATAGTTTAGGGGCCATTACCTCTTCAACTATAGTCATTTTTCTTTCGATTGCAAACGTAACCAGTTTTTCAATGGTGTAATGGTTTAACATAGAAAACGTACCGTTGGCTCTAGATTCTAATCTATCACTCCGATTTGCAAACGGATTTCACTGAAGCTGTATTTTTCATCCCAGAACATAGTTTAGGGGCCATTACCTCTTCAACTATAGTCATTTTTCTTTCGATTGCAAACGTAACCAGTTTTTCAATGGTGTAATGGTTTAACATAGAAAACGTACCGTTGGCTCTAGATTCTAATCTATCACTCCGATTTGCAAACGGATTTCACTGAAGCTGTAACTTTCATCCCAGAACATAGTTTAGGGGCCATTACCTCTTCAACTATAGTCATTTTTCTTTCGATTGCAAACGTAACCAGTTTTTCAATGGTGTAATGGTTTAACATAGAAAACGTACCGTTGGCTCTAGATTCTAATCTATCACTCCGATTTGCAAACGGATTTCACTGAAGCTGTATTTTTCATCCCAGAACATAGTTTAGGGGCCATTACCTCTTCAACTATAGTCATTTTTCTTTCGATTGCAAACGTAACCAGTTTTTCAATGGTGTAATGGTTTAACATAGAAAACGTACCGTTGGCTCTAGATTCTAATCTATCACTCCGATTTGCAAACGGATTTCACTGAAGCTGTAACTTTCATCCCAGAACATAGTTTAGGGGCCATTACCTCTTCAACTATAGTCATTTTTCTTTCGATTGCAAACGTAACCAGTTTTTCAATGGTGTAATGGTTTAACATAGAAAACGTACCGTTGGCTCTAGATTCTAATCTATCACTCCGATTTGCAAACGGATTTCACTGAAGCTGTAACTTTCATCCCAGAACATAGTTTAGGGGCCATTACCTCTTCAACTATAGTCATTTTTCTTTCGATTGCAAACGTAACCAGTTTTTCAATGGTGTAATGGTTTAACATAGAAAACGTACCGTTGGCTCTAGATTCTAATCTATCACTCCGATTTGCAAACGGATTTCACTGAAGCTGTAACTTTCATCCCAGAACATAGTTTAGGGGCCATTACCTCTTCAACTATAGTCATTTTTCTTTCGATTGCAAACGTAACCAGTTTTTCAATGGTGTAATGGTTTAACATAGAAAACGTACCGTTGGCTCTAGATTCTAATCTATCACTCCGATTTGCAAACGGATTTCACTGAAGCTGTAACTTTCATCCCAGAACATAGTTTAGGGGCCATTACCTCTTCAACTATAGTCATTTTTCTTTCGATTGCAAACGTAACCAGTTTTTCAATGGTGTAATGGTTTAACATAGAAAACGTACCGTTGGCTCTAGATTCTAATCTATCACTCCGATTTGCAAACGGATTTCACTGAAGCTGTAACTTTCATCCCAGAACATAGTTTAGGGGCCATTACCTCTTCAACTATAGTCATTTTTCTTTCGATTGCAAACGTAACCAGTTTTTCAATGGTGTAATGGTTTAACATAGAAAACGTACCGTTGGCTCTAGATTCTAATCTATCACTCCGATTTGCAAACAGATTTCACTGAAGCTGTATTTTTCATCCCAGAACATAGTTTAGGGGCCATTACCTCTTCAACTATAGTCATTTTTCTTTCGATTGCAAACGTAACCAGTTTTTCAATGGTGTAATGGTTTAACATAGAAAACGTACCGTTGGCTCTAGATTCTAATCTATCACTCCGATTTGCAAACGGATTTCACTGAAGCTGTAACTTTCATCCCAGAACATAGTTTAGGGGCCATTACCTCTTCAACTATAGTCATTTTTCTTTCGATTGCAAACGTAACCAGTTTTTCAATGGTGTAATGGTTTAACATAGAAAACGTACCGTTGGCTCTAGATTCTAATCTATCACTCCGATTTGCAAACGGATTTCACTGAAGCTGTAACTTTCATCCCAGAACATAGTTTAGGGGCCATTACCTCTTCAACTATAGTCATTTTTCTTTCGATTGCAAACGTAACCAGTTTTTCAATGGTGTAATGGTTTAACATAGAAAACGTACCGTTGGCTCTAGATTCTAATCTATCACTCCGATTTGCAAACGGATTTCACTGAAGCTGTAACTTTCATCCCAGAACATAGTTTAGGGGCCATTACCTCTTCAACTATAGTCATTTTTCTTTCGATTGCAAACGTAACCAGTTTTTCAATGGTGTAATGGTTTAACATAGAAAACGTACCGTTGGCTCTAGATTCTAATCTATCACTCCGATTTGCAAACGGATTTCACTGAAGCTGTAACTTTCATCCCAGAACATAGTTTAGGGGCCATTACCTCTTCAACTATAGTCATTTTTCTTTCGATTGCAAACGTAACCAGTTTTTCAATGGTGTAATGGTTTAACATAGAAAACGTACCGTTGGCTCTAGATTCTAATCTATCACTCCGATTTGCAAACGGATTTCACTGAAGCTGTATTTTTCATCCCAGAACATAGTTTAGGGGCCATTACCTCTTCAACTATAGTCATTTTTCTTTCGATTGCAAACGTAACCAGTTTTTCAATGGTGTAATGGTTTAACATAGAAAACGTACCGTTGGCTCTAGATTCTAATCTATCACTCCGATTTGCAAACGGATTTCACTGAAGCTGTAACTTTCATCCCAGAACATAGTTTAGGGGCCATTACCTCTTCAACTATAGTCATTTTTCTTTCGATTGCAAACGTAACCAGTTTTTCAATGGTGTAATGGTTTAACATAGAAAACGTACCGTTGGCTCTAGATTCTAATCTATCACTCCGATTTGCAAACGGATTTCACTGAAGCTGTAACTTTCATCCCAGAACATAGTTTAGGGGCCATTACCTCTTCAACTATAGTCATTTTTCTTTCGATTGCAAACGTAACCAGTTTTTCAATGGTGTAATGGTTTAACATAGAAAACGTACCGTTGGCTCTAGATTCTAATCTATCACTCCGATTTGCAAACGGATTTCACTGAAGCTGTAACTTTCATCCCAGAACATAGTTTAGGGGCCATTACCTCTTCAACTATAGTCATTTTTCTTTCGATTGCAAACGTAACCAGTTTTTCAATGGTGTAATGGTTTAACATAGAAAACGTACCGTTGGCTCTAGATTCTAATTTATCACTCCGATTTGCAAACGGATTTCACCGAAGTTGTATTTTTCATCCCCGAACATACTTTAGGGGCCATTACCTCTTCAACTATAGTCATTTTTCTTTTGATTGCAAACGTAACCAGTTTTTCAATGGTGTAATGGTTTAACATAGAAAATGTACCGTTGGCTCTAGATTCTAATCTATCACTCCGATTTGCAAACGGATTTCACTGAAGCTGTAACTTTCATCCCAGAACATAGTTTAGGGGCCATTACCTCTTCAACTATAGTCATTTTTCTTTCGATTGCAAACGTAACCAGTTTTTCAATGGTGTAATGGTTTAACATAGAAAACGTACCGTTGGCTCTAGATTCTAATCTATCACTCCGATTTGCAAACGGATTTCACTGAAGCTGTAACTTTCATCCCAGAACATAGTTTAGGGGCCATTACCTCTTCAACTATAGTCATTTTTCTTTCGATTGCAAACGTAACCAGTTTTTCAATGGTGTAATGGTTTAACATAGAAAACGTACCGTTGGCTCTAGATTCTAATCTATCACTCCGATTTGCAAACGGATTTCACTGAAGCTGTATTTTTCATCCCAGAACATAGTTTAGGGGCCATTACCTCTTCAACTATAGTCATTTTTCTTTCGATTGCAAACGTAACCAGTTTTTCAATGGTGTAATGGTTTAACATAGAAAACGTACCGTTGGCTCTAGATTCTAATCTATCACTCCGATTTGCAAACGGATTTCACTGAAGCTGTAACTTTCATCCCAGAACATAGTTTAGGGGCCATTACCTCTTCAACTATAGTCATTTTTCTTTCGATTGCAAACGTAACCAGTTTTTCAATGGTGTAATGGTTTAACATAGAAAACGTACCGTTGGCTCTAGATTCTAATCTATCACTCCGATTTGCAAACGGATTTCACTGAAGCTGTAACTTTCATCCCAGAACATAGTTTAGGGGCCATTACCTCTTCAACTATAGTCATTTTTCTTTCGATTGCAAACGTAACCAGTTTTTCAATGGTGTAATGGTTTAACATAGAAAACGTACCGTTGGCTCTAGATTCTAATCTATCACTCCGATTTGCAAACGGATTTCACTGAAGCTGTAACTTTCATCCCAGAACATAGTTTAGGGGCCATTACCTCTTCAACTATAGTCATTTTTCTTTCGATTGCAAACGTAACCAGTTTTTCAATGGTGTAATGGTTTAACATAGAAAACGTACCGTTGGCTCTAGATTCTAATCTATCACTCCGATTTGCAAACGGATTTCACTGAAGCTGTAACTTTCATCCCAGAACATAGTTTAGGGGCCATTACCTCTTCAACTATAGTCATTTTTCTTTCGATTGCAAACGTAACCAGTTTTTCAATGGTGTAATGGTTTAACATAGAAAACTTACCGTTGGCTCTAGATTCTAATCTATCACTCCGATTTGCAAACGGATTTCACTGAAGCTGTATTTTTCATCCCAGAACATAGTTTAGGGGCCATTACCTCTTCAACTATAGTCATTTTTCTTTCGATTGCAAACGTAACCAGTTTTTCAATGGTGTAATGGTTTAACATAGAAAACGTTCCGTTGGCTCTAGATTCTAATCTATCACTCCGATTTGCAAACGGATTTCACTGAAGCTGTAACTTTCATCCCAGAACATAGTTTAGGGGCCATTACCTCTTCAACTATAGTCATTTTTCTTTCTTTTTTTTTTTGCAATTAAAAGTTTATTGAAAACTTAATATTACAAATCTGTAAAACATGAATGACTTAGGTTTACATACAGTAAGTATAACCGTAGCTTAATATAACTTTTAACAGACATAACAGTACTTATTATTGTTGAATTGAAATTTACACCATGGTATACTCATAGTAATCAAAAACCAGTACTGTGCATTTCTTCTAAACAATTGTAAAGATATTCAATCAATGAAATGAAATCACCACCAAGTAGTATTAGATATTTATGGCTAAATATCCGGGGTAAAACCGGGCAAAATATACCACACTGACATCTATCACGCCAGGAGAAAGGATATAGAAAAGGTTACAGAGAGAAAGAAAGAGGTGTATATCAGGATTGACCTTTGCACATATGTCTTTTATATTCCTCTGTGCACTGGAATTCGTTCCATGTTGACCAAGTCAAGGTGTATTGTTCCGCTTTGTCTTGTGCTAGGAGAATCATATGTTCCATGGTCTCTATGTTATCTACTTTTTTCAGCCATGATCTGACTGAGGGCGTGAGAGGAGACTTCCAATGGAGTGGAATCATGGCTCTAGCCGCATTTACCAGGTGTATCACAATGGATTTTTTATACATTTTTATTGAGTCAGGGGTGTCATGAAGTAGAAGGCGACCAGGAGCAAAGGCAATCTTGTCACATGATATTTTTTCTATCAAGCGATGTATTTCTGTCCAGAAAGGGACAATTTTAGGACACTCCCAGAACACGTGTAGGAGGTCACTTCCAGGTGCGCCACATCTCCAGCATGTGTCTGGAGAAGTGGGAAAAATTTTATGTAATATCTGGGGTGTTTTGTACCATCTGGATAGGACCTTGAAGCCCATTTCCTGAATGTTTACATTCAGTGAGCCCTTGTGGTTAAATAAGAAGATTTTCTGCCATTGCTCCTCGTCTATTTCCATATTCAGGTCCCTTTCCCAGGCCTCCTGATATTTAATTTTAGGTGGAATCATTGTTGACACAAGCATTTGGTATATCTGCGAGACCAAGTGTCTGTGTGGCTCAGTGTGAGTCAATAGTTTCTCAAAATCTGTCAGGTCAGATGTCCAGGTAGAATTTTTAAGCAAGGATTGTAAAAAGTGTCTTATCTGAAAATACTGCCATTTTGATAGAGGGGTGTTCTCTCTTATTGAGGACATCTCTTGGTGAGGCATGACCTGGCCCCGTGTCAGAAAGTCCCTCACTCGCGGCACACCCCCTCCCTCCCATGTAGAGATAAAGGGAATGTCCCCTGCTGGCATGAAGGAAGGGTTACCACATATGGGGGTTAGGGGGCCTGGGCTACGTATAAGCCTCAGGTTGCGTAAGTGGCGTCTCATACATTTCACAGATGCTACCATTAAGGGATTATTCCATGCACATTGTTTAGCCTGAGGGTAGTCTACCCAGCCTAAGGTTGCCACTTTACATTCTGCCGTCACTTGTTCTATATCTACCCATGGTTTTGAGGTGGTCGGGGATGCCCATTCCACTACTCTACATAGCTGAGCTGCCATATGGTACTTCTGAAGGTCTGGGAGACCCATACCCCCCAACGCTTTGGGGATCGATAGAGTGGATCTACTGATACGAGGAGGTTTATTTCCCCATATATATTTATTGATTTGTGTCTGCAGCGATTTTAGAAAATTGGGTGGCAATTCTATTGGAATGCACTGGCTAATGTACAAGATTCTAGGCAAGACATTCATTTTGATTGAGGCCATTCTTCCGAACCATGAGATGTGCCTCTGCATCCCCCATTTTTGTAGGTCAGAGTGTATAGTTAATCCGATTTTTTGAAAATTCGCTGCAAACAGCCCCTTGAGATCGCCCGTAATGTTAATGCCCAAATAACTAATAGAATCAGATGCCCATTGGAACGCAAAATTAGATTTGCATAGGTGAACCGTGTTTGAGTCTAGATTAATATTTAAAGCTTGAGATTTATGGAAATTGATCTTTAAGTTAGAGAGGTTACCAAAGTCTTTGAATTTTTGTATTAAATTTGGGAGAGTGGTTAGAGGATCACGCAGAAAAAATAATAAATCGTCCGCAAAAGCAGCTACCACATGGTGGGTATGGCCCACAAGCAATCCCTGAATGTCCGGATCTGATCTAATAGCATTGAGAAATGGCTCAAGGGTAAGTATATAGATTAGAGGGGACAGGGGGCATCCCTGTCTGGTCCCATTGGTAATGCAAAGCTTATCTGATAGGAGCCCGTTAACCTTAATTCTGGCAGTGGGATTGGTGTAAAGAAGGCCTATCCATTTACACATGGGATCTCCTAGTCCTAGGCTTGATAGGGTGGCCCGTATAAAGTCCCAGGCCACCCTGTCAAACGCTTTTTCGGCGTCAGTGGAGAGAAGGAACGCTTTTATTCCTCTTTTCCTAGCATAGGCCATGATGTCAACCGCCCGCATTACATTATCTTTAGCTTCTCGGCCAGGTATAAAACCGGCCTGGTCTGGGTTCACATAATCTGAAATAAATGGGAGTATGCGATTAGCCAAAATTTTGGCCAAGATTTTTGCATCCAGATTTAGTAAGGATATCGGTCGATAATTTGCACAGAACTGAGGATCCTTGCCTGGCTTCGGAATTATCGCGATATGTGCCTCTAAAAACTGGCTGGATGGTACAGTGTCTGGTAAAATTGAATTGAATGCTTTTATAAACACTGGGGCCAGTTTGTTTGAGAACATCTTATAGTACTGACTTGTATACCCATCTGGGCCAGGTGCTTTGCCAGTTTTCATTGCTTTGACTGCTGCCAGGAATTCGTCTTCCTGGAGTGGAGACTCCAGATCCTCACGGTCTGTTTGCTCCATTTGTATTGGAGGTGCGTATTTGGTTAGGAAATCAGCAATCTTGTTAGCCCTAGAAGATAACGGGTTTTGTTCAGGTGTCTGACCCTGTAAGTTGTATAGTGACTCGTAGTAGCTCCGAAATTCCTCTGCAATTTCCTCAGTTCTGTGCAGTTTCTTGGAATGTTTATTTATCAGGGAGTGTACATTGGAATGGGAGGATTGTTTGCGTAAGGCTCGGGCTAGATACTTCCCACTTTTATTGCCATGTTCATAGAAGATTTTTTTGGAACACATTCGTTTCCGTCTAGCATCTGAGTAGAGTAGCCGGTCAAGTGTGGCTCTAGCATTGTTTAATTCTAGTAGATTGGCAGCTGCCAGGGATTGCTTGTGAGCTCGCTCTAGATTTTTAATTACTGATAACAGTTCCACCACTTCCCCCTCTCTGTCTTTCTTCAGTTTGGAACCCATTCTGATAAGGTGGCCCCTTATTACTGTCTTGTGTGCTTCCCATATGGTAATGTTGGAAGCTTCTGAATTGTTGTTCAAACGGAAATAATCGTCTAGGGCCTCCGATATTGCGTGGCTTCTGTCTTTATCTGCTAAAAGGTTAGGGTTCAGCTTCCAGGTCCATGGAGTGGGCGTTCTGACAGGGACCGTGAGGGAGATGAATACTGGAGCGTGGTCTGAGATGGCTATAGAGCCTATCGAGGACTCTCTGACACAGGGCAGGTCCTGCTGGGTGACAAAAAGGTAGTCTATTCTGGAGTATCTGTTGTGAATAGCGGAGTAGTATGTATAGTCCTTTTCGAGAGAATGAGATATTCTCCAGGGGTCCATAAGGGACATGCTCTGTAATTTAGTTTTAATGTATCGTAGCGCTCTGTAGGAGAGCACAGAGGAACCATTGGAACAATCTTGAATAGGGTTCAATGACACATTGAAGTCTCCTCCCACTATAAGTAGGCCTTTAGCAAAGTTCGCTAGTCTGGTCAGCATGGCTGCTATGAAGGAGGGTTGTTTCTTATTAGGGACATAGATATTAGCAATCGTGACCTCTTTTTCTGCAATTTTCCCCTTGATAAACAGGTAACGACCCTCTGGGTCTTGTTCACACTCCTCCAGTATGAACGGTACTTCACGTCTAAGAAAAATAGAAACCCCTTTGGTCTTAGAGGAGGAATTTGTGGCGTGAAAGGCTAGAGGGTAGTTTTGGTCAAATCTAGTAGGCATATGGCCTGTGCGGAAGTGGGTCTCTTGTAGTAAAGCGATATGGACTTTTTCTTTGCGTAGGAAATTGAAAACCGTGCTTCTCTTTTCAGGTGTGTTCAAGCCATTTATGTTAAAGGAGATCACTTTCCATGCTAGCTGGGGTGCACTTTGACCAGTGTAATTGTGAGCCCCTGAATTCATGCTGACCAGTGTAGCGAGACAGTTATGCAGGAGAAGAGAATCGAAAGAGGGAGAGAAGCTGTGTGATATAGTAATAGGGAGGAGAAGGAAAAGAAGGTAATAGAAGAAATTCCCAGCGTGAGAGATATATCTCCGGATCATATAGCTTGCTATGTCAGTTGGTGGTGGAAAGAAGAAATTAGACCTGTCCCACGTGAGCACGCCTTGGAAGGGCGTGCAAACAACCTTTGTGGGTGATGTACTTTCAGTGTATGAATCAACACACTGTGCGGGGGATTTGGTTAACGTGACCGAAAACGTCCTACAGCAGTCTACAAACTGAGTAAGTAGAATAACAATAGGGAAATCCAATAACATGGGAAAACCATTATGACCGCTATTAAGTGTAACTTAAATGGTTCTGGTCGGCCCTCTATAGGGGGGGAGGTTAGTATTTGGGCCCGGGCCCCTTCAATTGCCTGACCTATTGTTAGCAGTCTGGGGTTAGGTTATCAGACTAGTAATGACTCCATGGATGCTAAACCGGAGTGTCTGTATATATATGCACATAACAATTTATAGTCATCATAGTCACATTGCCTTATGCAGAGTGTGTTACCCTTATGGGGGCCCATCGTTGTGCCCAGGAGCTTGGGCACCATCAGCCAGAAAAGGTGGAGGAGATGGGTTAGGACGACAGCAAGAAGTATAACAAATAAAAAGCATAAGCAGAAGGGGGACTCTACAGCCAGACAGGGAGGAGAACGGGGGGACGAGAGGAGGAGGCGGACACCCGGGAGGAGGAGGGGAAAGAGAGGAGAGCATAGTTATATATTAAGATGCTAGCTCGCATTTATCACATCATACATGTAGTCTGGGTGACATAGCTCATCCCCTTAACTTTCCATACAGTGTTACCGTAGTTGTACATCTATAGGCATGTTAAGTAAGCATGAAGTAGATCTTGTCACAAACAATCAGATTTTTCAGAGGCAACAAACCACCCATACACAGTGACCCCCCCCCCCCCCATCCATCCAGCATAACCATCCCCTAGAGTTAGTTGCTGTCTCCTTTTAGAGGAGCAGAAAAAAGGCATGAGAAAGCCTACCCGTAATTGTACATTCACAGAAAACGTGTATAGTCTCAGGGGAAAAAGAGGGAATAGGGTCCACTCAGGGAATGATATTATAGACCCTCAGAGTAATGCCATCTGATTCAGATACTGGCAGGAGTCAATACAGAGGTAGAGAGAAGTAAAATAAAGGGATCACTTAGGAAAAGTTCCTCGGTATAGTTACCACTCTATGAAGGCGAGTAATTACTGAGGTTGTGGGAAGGGAATGGATGGTCATTCATCTTCAGCAGAGGAGTCTGGGTCTCTTTGCAAACGTTCCGGCGTTGCCTGTCTCGATGAATCTCTGCTCCTTGATCTATGAGAGATGTTTTGCTTCTCAGTTTGCGATCGTAGATTTGCCCTGAGGAACTTGGATTTTGGAACGGTGAGGCATGGTCCCAGTTTGGTATATCTAGTGTGGGTAGGCCGAGGTCTTTGCAGAAGTCTTTCGTGCCTGCTGCCGAACGTAGAGTATATACTTTTCCCCCATCTGTTACCGACAGTGAGAACGGGAAGCGCCACCGATATGTCAGGCCTTTATCCCTTAAAGCTTGCAGAAGGGGTTTCAGCATACGGCGCTTGGCCAGAGTAATTGCGGATAGGTCCTGGAACAGTTGAATGGGTGCCCCGTTGAAGAGAATCTCATCTTGGGAGCGTGCAGCGCGCATTACCTCTTCCTTTAGTGGAAATGACTCCAAGCAGCAAATTATATCTCGGGCCTTTTCCGCATCTGTGTTGCGTGGGCGCAATGCCCGGTGTGCGCGGACAAATGCTATTTCGGTGTCTAGAGTTCTGTCCAGCAGTTTATTAAATATGCTAGATAAAGCACTTTTAATGTCATCAGCGCTCACCGTTTCTGGAACTCCCTTCACGCGGATATTGCATCTACGACCTCTGTTGTCTAAGTCCTCTAGATGCCTAGCATGCTCCAGGAGTCTTGAGTCGTGCTCGTCCGAGGTGTTACGGAGAGATTTTATCTGCGTCATTTGCTTGGAGTTTGCCGCCTCCAGGGACTGCAGCCTTGATCCAATGACCGCCACGTCTGCTCTGACCTCCGAGATGGCAGAGAACAGTGAGTTTTTAATGTCCTCCGCAATGTGCTGCATATCTGCTAGAGTGGCGGTTCTTTGTTGTCCGCCTTTTGCTTTGGAGGACTCGGGTGGAGAAGAGGAAGGAGTGCTGTTTCCGTCTCCCGTCGTCGCCATCTTGGAGGCCTGGTTGCTCGTTTTCTGAGATTTAAATATCTCGGGGACCGTCTTCCCTTGGTGAGCCAAAGTTGTTTTAGGGGTAGCTGAGGTATTCTGTTGCCTTCGGGTGCCCGGCATAGCTACAGGGGCCGACCAGAAAGCTCTTGTTTGGTTGCTTTAGCGGACAGGGAGCGGGAGAAGAGGAATCAGGCAGCCATCTTCAGTCAGCGTCAAGCCACGCCCCCGTCATTTTTCTTTCGATTGCAAACGTAACCAGTTTTTCAATGGTGTAATGGTTTAACATAGAAAACGTACCGTTGGCTCTAGATTCTAATCTATCACTCCGATTTGCAAACGGATTTCACTGAAGCTGTAACTTTCATCCCAGAACATAGTTTAGGGGCCATTACCTCTTCAACTATAGTCATTTTTCTTTCGATTGCAAACGTAACCAGTTTTTCAATGGTGTAATGGTTTAACATAGAAAACGTACCGTTGGCTCTAGATTCTAATCTATCACTCCGATTTGCAAACGGATTTCACTGAAGCTGTAACTTTCATCCCAGAACATAGTTTAGGGGCCATTACCTCTTCAACTATAGTCATTTTTCTTTCGATTGCAAACGTAACCAGTTTTTCAATGGTGTAATGGTTTAACATAGAAAACGTACCGTTGGCTCTAGATTCTAATCTATCACTCCGATTTGCAAACGGATTTCACTGAAGCTGTATTTTTCATCCCAGAACATAGTTTAGGGGCCATTACCTCTTCAACTATAGTCATTTTTCTTTCGGTTGCAAACGTAACCAGTTTTTCAATGGTGTAATGGTTTAACATAGAAAACGTACCGTTGGCTCTAGATTCTAATCTATCACTCCGATTTGCAAACGGATTTCACTGAAGCTGTAACTTTCATCCCAGAACATAGTTTAGGGGCCATTACATCTTCAACTATAGTCATTTTTCTTTCGATTGCAAACGTAACCAGTTTTTCAATGGTGTAATGGTTTAACATAGAAAACGTACCGTTGGCTCTAGATTCTAATCTATCACTCCGATTTGCAAACGGATTTCACTGAAGCTGTAACTTTCATCCCAGAACATAGTTTAGGGGCCATTACCTCTTCAACTATAGTCATTTTTCTTTCGATTGCAAACGTAACCAGTTTTTCAATGGTGTAATGGTTTGACATAGAAAACGTACCGTTGGCTCTAGATTCTAATCTATCACTCCGATTTGCAAACGGATTTCACTGAAGCTGTATTTTTCATCCCAGAACATAGTTTAGGGGCCATTACCTCTTCAACTATAGTCATTTTTCTTTCGATTGCAAACGTAACCAGTTTTTCAATGGTGTAATGGTTTAACATAGAAAACGTACCGTTGGCTCTAGATTCTAATCTATCACTCCGATTTGCAAACGGATTTCACTGAAGCTGTAACTTTCATCCCAGAACATAGTTTAGGGGCCATTACCTCTTCAACTATAGTCATTTTTCATTCGATTGCAAACGTAACCAGTTTTTCAATGGTGTAATGGTTTAACATAGAAAACGTACCGTTGGCTCTAGATTCTAATCTATCACTCCGATTTGCAAACGGATTTCACTGAAGCTGTAACTTTCATCCCAGAACATAGTTTAGGGGCCATTACCTCTTCAACTATAGTCATTTTTCTTTCGATTGCAAACGTAACCAGTTTTTCAATGGTGTAATGGTTTAACATAGAAAACGTACCGTTGGCTCTAGATTCTAATCTATCACTCCGATTTGCAAACGGATTTCACTGAAGCTGTATTTTTCATCCCAGAACATAGTTTAGGGGCCATTACCTCTTCAACTATAGTCATTTTTCTTTCGATTGCAAACGTAACCAGTTTTTCAATGGTGTAATGGTTTAACATAGAAAACGTACCGTTGGCTCTAGATTCTAATCTATCACTCCGATTTGCAAACGGATTTCACTGAAGCTGTAACTTTCATCCCAGAACATAGTTTAGGGGCCATTACCTCTTCAACTATAGTCATTTTTCTTTCGATTGCAAACGTAACCAGTTTTTCAATGGTGTAATGGTTTAACATAGAAAACGTACCGTTGGCTCTAGATTCTAATCTATCACTCCGATTTGCAAACGGATTTCACTGAAGCTGTAACTTTCATCCCAGAACATAGTTTAGGGGCCATTACCTCTTCAACTATAGTCATTTTTCTTTTGATTGCAAACGTAACCAGTTTTTCAATGGTGTAATGGTTTAACATAGAAAACGTACCGTTGGCTCTAGATTCTAATCTATCACTCCGATTTGCAAACGGAATTCACTGAAGCTGTAACTTTCATCCCAGAACATAGTTTAGGGGCCATTACCTCTTCAACTATAGTCATTTTTCTTTCGATTGCAAACGTAACCAGTTTTTCAATGGTGTAATGGTTTAACATAGAAAACGTACCGTTGGCTCTAGATTCTAATCTATCACTCCGATTTGCAAACGGATTTCACTGAAGCTGTAACTTTCATCCCAGAACATAGTTTAGGGGCCATTACCTCTTCAACTATAGTCATTTTTCTTTTGATTGCAAACGTAACCAGTTTTTCAATGGTGTAATGGTTTAACGTAGAAAACGTACCGTTGGCTCTAGATTCTAATCTATCACTCCGATTTGCAAACGGATTTCACTGAAGCTGTATTTTTCATCCCAGAACATAGTTTAGGGGCCATTACCTCTTCAACTATAGTCATGTTTCTTTCGATTGCAAACGTAACCAGTTTTTCAATGGTGTAATGGTTTAACATAGAAAACGTACCGTTGGCTCTAGATTCTAATCTATCACTCCGATTTGCAAACGGATTTCACTGAAGCTGTAACTTTCATCCCAGAACATAGTTTAGGGGCCATTACCTCTTCAACTATAGTCATTTTTCTTTCGATTGCAAACGTAACCAGTTTTTCAATGGTGTAATGGTTTAACATAGAAAACGTACCGTTGGCTCTAGATTCTAATCTATCACTCCGATTTGCAAACGGATTTCACTGAAGCTGTATTTTTCATCCCAGAACATAGTTTAGGGGCCATTACCTCTTCAACTATAGTCATTTTTCTTTCGATTGCAAACGTAACCAGTTTTTCAATGGTGTAATGGTTTAACATAGAAAACGTACCGTTGGCTCTAGATTCTAATCTATCACTCCGATTTGCAAACGGAATTCACTGAAGCTGTATTTTTCATCCCAAAACATAGTTTAGGGGCCATTACCTCTTCAACTATAGTCATTTTTCTTTCGATTGCAAACGTAACCAGTTTTTCAATGGTGTAATGGTTTAACATAGAAAACGTACCGTTGGCTCTAGATTCTAATCTATCACTCCGATTTGCAAACGGATTTCACTGAAGCTGTATTTTTCATCCCAGAACATAGTTTAGGGGCCATTACCTCTTCAACTATAGTCATTTTTCTTTCGATTGCAAACGTAACCAGTTTTTCAATGGTGTAATGGTTTAACATAGAAAGGGGGGGCGTGGCTGGCTGCTGAGCTGCATGGCTGTGTGAGTCCAGAGCTCTCTGCCTGAAACCCTTAGAAAAGCGACTAAAAGCATCCTGAGAAGCCCCAAATTTTCCCAGAAAGATGGCAGGACACCCTGGAAGCGACTGGGAGTACAGAAGAGCGAAAACAGGGAGGAATTACAGCTCCCCAGCGCTGAGAAAGCTGTCTTCCTTCTATGAGGATGAAAACCAAGATGGCCACCGCTATCACAGAGGAGAGGCCCTGGAGAGATCCAGCTACAGGACTCCATCTCCCATACCGCTAAAAAACAGGTACAATCCTCTTCTCACACCATTCCCCAGGGACCATGTAGCGCTGTATGAAGAGGACAGCGACGAAGATGCCTTCCAGCGGCAGCGGCAGGCCAAGAAGTCCCGCGAGCGGAGCCCACTGAAGCCGGGACCTGTAGTACAGCAGCAGGCCGATGCGGACTTCCAGAGCGCCGGGAAGCAGGTACGCGAACGTTCCCCTGATCCAGACGAACGTTTTGACGCATCCGATCCTTCGCATCCCACTGTTCCAGGCGAACGAACGTTCGCATCCGACCATACCAGAAGTTCGCAATACTCCTCTCCAAACGAACAAACGGTCGCATTAACATTGCAAAATGTCAACTCTCTCCCCCAACGTCCCCAAAAGAGTGACAAACAGCTACAGATGGTTGATCCTATGGAATCTTTTCCGGTGTCAGACCAACCGGTCACTCAACAATTCCTAAAAGACTTTATGCTTTCCTTTAGAGCTGGCATTCAGGAAGACATAAGAGATGTCAGGAGAGATTTACAATCACTAGCAGGCCATGTCGCGCAGATTGCTGGTGAAACAGATTCCAGACTCCTTAAACTGGAAAGAAGGATGGAGCAGATGACCATAGCACACAACCATCTTGTCGGAGCACATAAGGAACTCCAAGAACAAAATAAGTTCATGAAGGAGAAGATATCCGACAATGAAGACCGGAATCGCCGGAACAATATCAAAATTAGAGGAGTACCAGAGTCGGTAAGCACCAATGAACTCAAGGATTATGTCAAAGACATTCTTAAATGCACCGCTCCAGACCTCCCAGAGAACGAGCTAGTAATTGATAGGGCCCACCGACTGCCAAAACCCTCACATGTGGCCAAACACCTCCCTCGTGATGTAATCACAAGAATTCATTTTTTCCATGCTAAGGAAAAAATGCTCTCAGCTACAAGAGGAGGAAGGAAATTGCCCAGCCCTTATCAGGACCTTATTCTTTACCAGGACCTCTCCCAAGCTACACTTCATGCCAGGAGGCAATTTTCAGAAGTTACCACCACTTTGCGCCACAGGAAGATTGATTACTCCTGGGGATTCCCTCCCAAGCTTCTAATAAATGACAATGGAACAATCTACGCTGCCAGAAGCCCAAAGGAAGCACGCGACTTGTTGGCTAGATGGGACATCCCAATTTTCATCCCAAGGGACCCCAGGAAGGATAAGCCAATATACCAGGTCTCCCTGTCCAAACAGCTGGCTTCTCCAAGACAAGCTCCCAGGAATGCTACCACCCAACAGATGGACACTGCTCCACCTCCTGACCAAGCGGAAAAAGGAAATTCTGCCGGGGCTTCTTCGGACACATGAGCAGATGGGTATTCACCACATACTTTTTTCCCCCAAGTAGCCTCTTTCCTTAGGGCCTACACTTCTTCCCCCTGAGGGAATCGGCTTGATTCTGAACCACTTGTGGTTGCTCCACCAATCAAGTCCTATTCTTGGAACTGATAGTTCTGAGACCTGTTATCTGTTAACTTTTAACTTTTGGTTTTTGGTTGATTAGTTTAACTGCCTACTTAAGGCTCCTTTGCCTGGAGTCTCAGCAGGGAGGCTCTTGGACCCCCATTCTCCGGGCTAGCAATTAATTGGAGGGTAGAACCGGATGCCCACCAGTTTTTTGCTTCTTCTTCTTCAGTTTTTAGCTTGTTTTGATATGCTGTGTAAAGTGTTGTATTGCCTAACTACTCTTTCTGAATATAGAGGTCTGTCGTGCAGTAGTCCTATGAACAACCCAGGGAGGTCTCGTGATGGTAAGACAAATTGGTATAGTATGTATAACTGCAAATTCATTAATAACAATGATGCAAGACTGTAACATCTTATCTATTAACGTGAGAGGACTGAACTCTTACAGAAAACGTTTTCTACTACAGAAATTAATCAAGGAACATAAGGCAGACATTGTATGTATTCAGGAGACTCATTTAACCAAAATCTCAGCAAGTAAGTTCAAACTCCATCAATTTTCAAATATTTTTCATTCCACCCTAAAAGGTAATAAAAAGAAAGCTGGAGTAAGTATTGCTTTTAAAGATACTCTAGGCTTAGTGATTGAGGAGACTTTTACCAGTGAAGACGGTAGACTAGTGATAGTACAAGGAAAGATCAACTCTCAGGAATATACTTTCGCAAACATATATGCTCCAAATTCTCACCAACTGAAATTTATTAATAAAAAATTGAAAAAAATCAACACTCTCCAAAAAGGACATCTATTCGTGTCTGGAGATTTCAATGCAGTAGCAGATGTCCAGATAGATTGTACAGCTAGTAGCAGGAGAGCACACTCCATCCTTCAACCTGCATTGATGTCCTTTGAACTCTATGATTCATGGAGATGTTTTCACCCCAAATCACGTGAATATACATATTACTCTCCAGTTCAGAAATCCTTTACTCGCATTGATTACTGCCTGACTGACAGATTCACTTTGCCTTTAATAACTGAAACAGAAATACTACCCAGAATATGGTCAGACCATTCTCCTCTAATCACAAAATTTAAATTACAAAACTCTACCGCTTCCCCCCAATTGTGGAAATTGAACAAATTCATCCTTAATTCTGAGCACACTCTACCCACTATAAAGAAGGAACTTGCTGAGTATTTTGAGTTGAACGACACTAAAGATGTCTCCAAGACAACCTTGTGGAACGCCCACAAGGCTGTTATGCGAGGTGTAATCATAAAATTGAGCTCCATACAAAAGAAAAAAAGAAAAGAAACTACAGACAGATTACTACACAAAATAAAGTCCCTAGAAAAAGAAATTTTTAATAATAAAAAACACCATTTGACTAAAATTCTAGAAGAAACTAGGCAAGAATTGGCAGATATTATGTATTATGACTACGATAAGTGGCAAACTATTCTCCGGGAAAACTGGTACTACGATAACAATAGAGCAGGAAAGGCTATGGCAAGAAAGATTAAGGGTAAAAGAATACACCATAGAATAGTTAAAATAATCCATCCCCAATCAAATACTGCTGTATACCACCCACAAGACATTGTAGACTCCCTTGCTATATATTATGAGAAACTTTATAATTTAGAACTAGACCCAAACACCCATAACCCAAACACCCAAGAGATAGATAACTATCTGGATAAAATTAATCTTCCTTCTCTACCTGACTTTGAGAAGAAGGTACTAGGGTCCCCCTTCAATCAACAAGAAATAATCTATGCCATAAACTCTCTCAAGAATGACAAAGCCCCTGGCCCAGATGGGTATATCAATGAATATTTCAAGAAATTTGTAACTATTTTAGCAAAACCACTCACTGATATGTTCAACGATATAGCAATCACTGGTGTTTTCCCTAAAGAGTCCCTTTCTGCCTTAATTTCTACCATCCCCAAGGAAGACAAGGATCCCTCCGATCCTGCTAACTATAGACCCATTTCCCTACTCAACTCCGACATAAAAATATATGCTAAAGTCATAGCAAATAGGTTAACCCCCTTTATGCCGCAACTTCTCCATTCCGACCAGGTAGGTTTTACAAGAAACAGATCAACTTCTGATGGCACACGCAAGGCACTTGCTTTGATCTACAGAGTTGGGCTCTGTCGAACGCCTACTCTATTAGTATCACTTGATGCGGAGAAGGCGTTCGACAGAGTCAATTGGCTATACCTATCAAGAGTACTGACAAAATTCGGAATCCCCAACTTCCTACATAAGGCGATATTAGCCTTATATACTCAGCCCTCTGCGAAGGTCCTCTCTTCTGGCTCTCTATCCCAGACTTTTAACATTAAGAATGGAACCCGTCAGGGATGCCCCCTCTCGCCACTAATTTTCAATTTATCTATAGAACCCTTAGCCCAGAGTATAAGAGACAACCCCCAAATCCATGGCATAAAATTAAACCAATCAACTACCAAACTAAGTTTATATGCAGACGATATCATTTTATTTCTTCAGAAACCACTATTATCTTTACCTGCTGCTACCACAGAACTCAATAACTTTTCTCGTATCTCCTTTTATAAACTCAACCAAACGAAAACAGTTATTCTTCCATGTTTTATCCCTCAAAAAACTAAAATTACTCTCAAGGAATCCTGCAGCTTCTCTTGGAACGATACAGCAATAAAATACCTGGGTATATACTTGACCCCACAAATAAACCAATTATACAAAGAAAATTACAATCCCTGGTTGAAGAAATTTAAAACTAAACTAGAAGCATTGGCCAAAGTGGAGTATTCCTGGATGGGTAGAGCAGCAGCTTTTAAGATGATAATACTTCCTCAGCTACTCTACCTATTCAGGAACTTACCAATCAAAGCCCCTCAAACCTTCTTTAACAATCTTCAAAAATTACTCAACCAATTTATATTACTGAACAAAAAATCTAGATTTTCCAACAAAATTTTAACTACACACACATCCAATTTAGGCCTGGGAGTTCCCAATATCGAGCTTTATTACAAGGCAACCCTACTAGATCAATCTAGAGCAATATGGCTAGAAGATAAAACTAAACAATGGCTATCTATAGAAGAAGAACAACTCCCAAACAACTCTTACAGACTCTTCCTACATTCAAGGTTGGTCTGGGAGTTCAGACAAAGTAGCTACAATCCTATTACAGCCAACACAGTAAAATTATGGAAAGAGTTTCTAAAACTATCCAAGGAAGAATCTTTAGCCATTGAAATAAATACCCCTCTAACTGCTCTTAACTCAGTTATCAGAAATATTGATCTACAAGATTGGGTTGACTTGGGTATAAAGGAGATTACAGACCTATTGGATACACATGAAATCAAGTCATTCGAAGACTTAATGTCAATCTATAATATCCCCTCCACAGATATTCTCATATATCCCAAAATCAACAAATTTTTAATGAAATACCGATATAATCCCATCACTATTACCCCACAAATTAAGAAATTACTTCAACCAGAAGGAAAAAACATTAAAGGCACATCAATTTTTTATAGAGCCTTACTAACTCTAAAAGAAAAATTCCCCAAATGGCAAGTAGAAAGCTGGCAGGATTACTTGGGATCTGAGATAGACCTGGAAGAATTGGAATTGACTATGAAGTCAGTAAAGCAATCTTCACACTGTGTAAACCATTACGAGGGCCTAATAAAAACTATATGGCTGTGGTACATGTCCCCAGAGAAGATAGCCAAATTTGATATGAATACCTCACCTCTTTGCTGGAGGGGATGCAACATGACGGGTTCCATCGGTCATATACTCTGGGATTGTCCAAAACTAAAAACACTAAGAAACAATATAGAGGGATTCCTGAAGAAATTGCCTGTGTCCTTACAAGCTATCCCCTCGGGCATGGCTTTACTACATCTAGGGATTAGAGACCTACCCCCTCAGGAGAGACTTATATACAACCATATATTTATCGTAACTAGAAATCAAATTGCTGTAAATTGGAAATCTGTAGTTATTCCAACAATTGGAGAAATCCTACGAATTGTCGAATCAAACCTATTAGCCGAAAAAGCTTGGGCAATTCGAAGTGGTGGACTAAAGTCTTTCCTGAGCAGGGCTCGACTCTGGCCTACAGTTTACAAGAGCTCAAAACTCTTGAAATTTTGAGTGTATAGATCCTCTCACGGATCAACCAATGAACAGATATGTGTCTACCTCACGAGACCAACCTCCTTTTACTTCTGAAAATATGGACAATATGCATAATGGGAATGTTGTGACTGTATCTAACAATATCTAATGTGTACATACACCTCAGTCCACACATCCCCGCACGCTGGACCTTCGGATCTACAAAGGCAACACTACACAGCTTGTAGGATAGAATAGTTTAGTTGTTCCCTAGGTTTACCTAGTATAGCTATTTGTTAGTGTTACAACACTTATGTTTTAGGTTTAGGAATAATTGACCTTCCAACTTACAATCATCATTACAGAATGATACCTTGGAACATTTATAGATTTATAAACTCATAGACTCACACAATCAACCACTAGAAACTCCTTGGTCCCTGTAGACCTGTATCCACATGAACTCATGTGTGATATACGATACCCTAGATATGTCAATACCACTCCCTGGAGTCTCTGTAGGGCGGTGAGATTCCCCCATTCTCCAGGTTGAGAGGATCATACAAAGCATCACACATGTAAATCCTATGGAGTAGAAACTCCAATAAGATACCCCAAATCAGACACGGGATACTGTTTGGGAACGAGACTCCTTACCCAAAATTTTGGTGGAATTTGATAGATTAGATATAGTACTGTCACATTATAACTCCCTTACTTCACAGTATTTATTAGCAACCTACGTCAAGTATTGTTCTTGACTACTCCCACTTATTGGGACAGTGTTTAGATTATTGCAATAAACATCTGAACTTGCAATGTCTACTAATAAAGCTGGTTACCTATTATATTATTCTTGTTATATTATAGTTGTTATATTATATTATTATATGGTTCGTGTAATATTGTATTATTATATTACCTATATTAACATATAAGAATTTATGTAAGAATTTATATAAGAATTCATGTACACTGTTCTAAGCTAACCATAACTTTTTCTTCTGTACTGTAAAAATTTTTCAATAAAAATAAATGGAATTGGTTTAACATAGAAAACGTACCGTTGGCTCTAGATTCTAATCTATCACTCCGATTTGCAAACGGATTTCACTGAAGCTGTAACTTTTATCCCAGAACATAGTTTAGGGGCCATTACCTCTTCAACTATAGTCATTTTTCTTTCGATTGCAAACGTAACCAGTTTTTCAATGGTGTAATGGTTTAACATAGAAAACGTACCGTTGGCTCTAGATTCTAATCTATCACTCCGATTTGCAAACGGATTTCACTGAAGCTGTAACTTTCATCCCAGAACATAGTTTAGGGGCCATTACCTCTTCAACTATAGTCATTTTTCTTTCGATTGCAAACGTAACCAGTTTTTCAATGGTGTAATGGTTTAACATAGAAAACGTACCGTTGGCTCTAGATTCTAATCTATCACTCCGATTTGCAAACGGATTTCACTGAAGCTGTATTTTTCATCCCAGAACATAGTTTAGGGGCCATTACCTCTTCAACTATAGTCATTTTTCTTTCGATTGCAAACGTAACCAGTTTTTCAATGGTGTAATGGTTTAACATAGAAAACGTACCGTTGGCTCTAGATTCTAATCTATCACTCCGATTTGCAAACGGATTTCACTGAAGCTGTAACTTTCATCCCAGAACATAGTTTAGGGGCCATTACCTCTTCAACTATAGTCATTTTTCTTTCGATTGCAAACGTAACCAGTTTTTCAATGGTGTAATGGTTTAACATAGAAAACGTACCGTTGGCTCTAGATTCTAATCTATCACTCCGATTTGCAAACGGATTTCACTGAAGCTGTAACTTTCATCCCAGAACATAGTTTAGGGGCCATTACCTCTTCAACTATAGTCATTTTTCTTTCGATTGCAAACGTAACCAGTTTTTCAATGGTGTAATGGTTTAACATAGAAAATGTACCGTTGGCTCTAGATTCTAATCTATCACTCCGATTTGCAAACGGATTTCACTGAAGCTGTAACTTTCATCCCAGAACATAGTTTACGGGCCATTACCTCTTCAACTATATTCATTTTTCTTTCGATTGCAAACGTAACCAGTTTTTCAATGGTGTAATGGTTTAACATAGAAAACGTACCGTTGGCTCTAGATTCTAATCTATCACTCCGATTTGCAAACGGATTTCACTGAAGCTGTAACTTTCATCCCAGAACATAGTTTAGGGGCCATTACCTCTTCAACTATAGTCATTTTTCTTTCGATTGCAAACGTAACCAGTTTTTCAATGGTGTAATGGTTTAACATAGAAAACGTACCGTTGGCTCTAGATTCTAATCTATCACTCCGATTTGCAAACGGATTTCACTGAAGCTGTAACTTTCATCCCAGAACATAGTTTAGGGGCCATTACCTCTTCAACTATAGTCATTTTTCTTTCGATTGCAAACGTAACCAGTTTTTCAATGGTGTAATGGTTTAACATAGAAAACATACCGTTGGCTCTAGATTCTAATCTATCACTCCGATTTGCAAACGGATTTCACTGAAGCTGTAACTTTCATCCCAGAACATAGTTTAGGGGCCATTACCTCTTCAACTATAGTCATTTTTCTTTCGATTGCAAACGTAACCAGTTTTTCAATGGTGTAATGGTTTAACATAGAAAACGTACCGTTGGCTCTAGATTCTAATCTATCACTCCGATTTGCAAACGGATTTCACTGAAGCTGTAACTTTCATCCCAGAACATAGTTTAGGGGCCATTACCTCTTCAACTATAGTCATTTTTCTTTCGATTGCAAACGTAACCAGTTTTTCAATGGTGTAATGGTTTAACATAGAAAACGTACCGTTGGCTCTAGATTCTAATCTATCACTTCGATTTGCAAACGGATTTCACTGAAGCTGTATTTTTCATCCCAGAACATAGTTTAGGGGCCATTACCTCTTCAACTATAGTCATTTTTCTTTCGATTGCAAACGTAACCAGTTTTTCAATGGTGTAATGGTTTAACATAGAAAACGTACCGTTGGCTCTAGATTCTAATCTATCACTCCGATTTGCAAACGGATTTCACTGAAGCTGTAACTTTCATCCCAGAACATAGTTTAGGGGCCATTACCTCTTCAACTATAGTCATTTTTCTTTCGATTGCAAACGTAACCAGTTTTTCAATGGTGTAATGGTTTGACATAGAAAACGTACCGTTGGCTCTAGATTCTAATCTATCACTCCGATTTGCAAACGGATTTCACTGAAGCTGTATTTTTCATCCCAGAACATAGTTTAGGGGCCATTACCTCTTCAACTATAGTCATTTTTCTTTCGATTGCAAACGTAACCAGTTTTTCAATGGTGTAATGGTTTAACATAGAAAACGTACCGTTGGCTCTAGATTCTAATCTATCACTCCGATTTGCAAACGGATTTCACTGAAGCTGTAACTTTCATCCCAGAACATAGTTTAGGGGCCATTACCTCTTCAACTATAGTCATTTTTCTTTCGATTGCAAACGTAACCAGTTTTTCAATGGTGTAATGGTTTAACATAGAAAACGTACCGTTGGCTCTAGATTCTAATCTATCACTCCGATTTGCAAACGGATTTCACTGAAGCTGTAACTTTCATCCCAGAACATAGTTTAGGGGCCATTACCTCTTCAACTATAGTCATTTTTCTTTCGATTGCAAACGTAACCAGTTTTTCAATGGTGTAATGGTTTAACATAGAAAACGTACCGTTGGCTCTAGATTCTAATCTATCACTCCGATTTGCAAACGGATTTCACTGAAGCTGTATTTTTCATCCCAGAACATAGTTTAGGGGCCATTACCTCTTCAACTATAGTCATTTTTCTTTCGATTGCAAACGTAACCAGTTTTTCAATGGTGTAATGGTTTAACATAGAAAACGTACCGTTGGCTCTAGATTCTAATCTATCACTCCGATTTGCAAACGGATTTCACTGAAGCTGTAACTTTCATCCCAGAACATAGTTTAGGGGCCATTACCTCTTCAACTATAGTCATTTTTCTTTCGATTGCAAACGTAACCAGTTTTTCAATGGTGTAATGGTTTAACATAGAAAACGTACCGTTGGCTCTAGATTCTAATCTATCACTCCGATTTGCAAACGGATTTCACTGAAGCTGTAACTTTCATCCCAGAACATAGTTTAGGGGCCATTACCTCTTCAACTATAGTCATTTTTCTTTCGATTGCAAACGTAACCAGTTTTTCAATGGTGTAATGGTTTAACATAGAAAACGTACCGTTGGCTCTAGATTCTAATCTATCACTCCGATTTGCAAACGGAATTCACTGAAGCTGTAACTTTCATCCCAGAACATAGTTTAGGGGCCATTACCTCTTCAACTATAGTCATTTTTCTTTCGATTGCAAACGTAACCAGTTTTTCAATGGTGTAATGGTTTAACATAGAAAACGTACCGTTGGCTCTAGATTCTAATCTATCACTCCGATTTGCAAACGGATTTCACTGAAGCTGTAACTTTCATCCCAGAACATAGTTTAGGGGCCATTACCTCTTCAACTATAGTCATTTTTCTTTTGATTGCAAACGTAACCAGTTTTTCAATGGTGTAATGGTTTAACGTAGAAAACGTACCGTTGGCTCTAGATTCTAATCTATCACTCCGATTTGCAAACGGATTTCACTGAAGCTGTATTTTTCATCCCATAACATAGTTTAGGGGCCATTACCTCTTCAACTATAGTCATTTTTCTTTCGATTGCAAACGTAACCAGTTTTTCAATGGTGTAATGGTTTAACATAGAAAACGTACCGTTGGCTCTAGATTCTAATCTATCACTCCGATTTGCAAACGGATTTCACTGAAGCTGTAACTTTCATCCCAGAACATAGTTTAGGGGCCATTACCTCTTCAACTATAGTCATTTTTCTTTCGATTGCAAACGTAACCAGTTTTTCAATGGTGTAATGGTTTAACATAGAAAACGTACCGTTGGCTCTAGATTCTAATCTATCACTCCGATTTGCAAACGGATTTCACTGAAGCTGTATTTTTCATCCCAGAACATAGTTTAGGGGCCATTACCTCTTCAACTATAGTCATTTTTCTTTCGATTGCAAACGTAACCAGTTTTTCAATGGTGTAATGGTTTAACATAGAAAACGTACCGTTGGCTCTAGATTCTAATCTATCACTCCGATTTGCAAACGGATTTCACTGAAGCTGTAACTTTCATCCCAGAACATAGTTTAGGGGCCATTACCTCTTCAACTATAGTCATTTTTCTTTCGATTGCAAACGTAACCAGTTTTTCAATGGTGTAATGGTTTAACATAGAAAACGTACCGTTGGCTCTAGATTCTAATCTATCACTCCGATTTGCAAACGGATTTCACTGAAGCTGTAACTTTCATCCCAGAACATAGTTTAGGGGCCATTACCTCTTCAACTATAGTCATTTTTCTTTCGATTGCAAACGTAACCAGTTTTTCAATGGTGTAATGGTTTAACATAGAAAACGTACCGTTGGCTCTAGATTCTAATCTATCACTCCGATTTGCAAACGGATTTCACTGAAGCTGTATTTTTCATCCCAGAACATAGTTTAGGGGCCATTACCTCTTCAACTATAGTCATTTTTCTTTCGATTGCAAACGTAACCAGTTTTTCAATGGTGTAATGGTTTAACATAGAAAACGTACCGTTGGCTCTAGATTCTAATCTATCACTCCGATTTGCAAACGGATTTCACTGAAGCTGTAACTTTCATCCCAGAACATAGTTTAGGGGCCATTACCTCTTCAACTATAGTCATTTTTCTTTCGATTGCAAACGTAACCAGTTTTTCAATGGTGTAATGGTTTAACATAGAAAACGTACCGTTGGCTCTAGATTCTAATCTATCACTCCGATTTGCAAATGGATTTCACTGAAGCTGTAACTTTCATCCCAGAACATAGTTTAGGGGCCATTACCTCTTCAACTATAGTCATTTTTCTTTCGATTGCAAACGTAACCAGTTTTTCAATGGTGTAATGGTTTAACATAGAAAACGTACCGTTGGCTCTAGATTCTAATCTATCACTCCGATTTGCAAACGGAATTCACTGAAGCTGTAACTTTCATCCCAGAACATAGTTTAGGGGCCATTACCTCTTCAACTATAGTCATTTTTCTTTCGATTGCAAACGTAACCAGTTTTTCAATGGTGTAATGGTTTAACATAGAAAACGTACCGTTGGCTCTAGATTCTAATCTATCACTCCGATTTGCAAACGGATTTCACTGAAGCTGTAACTTTCATCCCAGAACATAGTTTAGGGGCCATTACCTCTTCAACTATAGTCATTTTTCTTTTGATTGCAAACGTAACCAGTTTTTCAATGGTGTAATGGTTTAACGTAGAAAACGTACCGTTGGCTCTAGATTCTAATCTATCACTCCGATTTGCAAACGGATTTCACTGAAGCTGTATTTTTCATCCCAGAACATAGTTTAGGGGCCATTACCTCTTCAACTATAGTCATTTTT
>NW_027152464.1:0-142027 GCF_040937935.1 Hyperolius riggenbachi | reverse complement strand
AGTTTGAAATACTCTGTTAGTTCTTTTTTGATTAGAGGGGAGGTGTGTTCGGAGTGAAGGATATACTTGTTGAGTCTCCATACATACTGTTGTTTGACTGAATTTTGAATATAAAATTTTACTGACAGAGGTGAGTGGTCTGACCACACTCTAGTACCAATTTCTATCTCTGAGACCAGTGGTAAAGAAAATTGGTCTGTTAGGCAGTGATCAATGCGAGTGAAGGATTTATGGATGGTTGAGTAAAATGTAAACTGTTTCTCCTTGGGGTGAAGGCATCTCCAAGTGTCAAACAGCTCGTTCTTGGTCAAAATTGGTTGTAGGGTAGAGTGTTTTGTTCTTGATTTGGAAGTACAATCTAACTGTGGGTCTGTTATGGAGTTCAAGTCTCCAGAAATAAAAAGATATCCTTTCTTAAAGGTTGTTATTTTTTTGAGTTTTGAATTAATAAATTTAGTCTGATGTTGGTTGGGAGCATAGAGATTCACAAAAGTGTAATCCTTGGAGTTCATTTGTCCAGTTATCATCACCATTCTGCCATCCTCACTCGCATATGTATCTTTTACCACTAGTCCCAGAGAGTCTCTAATTGCTATGAAAGTCCCAGCTTTTTTCTTATTGCTCTGTAGTGTGGAATGAAATATATTAGTAAATTGAAATAGTTTGTATTTTTTTGCTGCATTTTTGTTCAGGTGGGATTCTTGAACACATACTATGTCTGCCTTTTGCTCCTTTATCAGTTTCTGCAGGAGGTATCTCTTCCTAAAAGAATTGAGGCCTCTCACATTAACTGAGAGGAGATTACATTCCTCAGCCATTATACCATGTACATTGCATCACAATTATATCATACCACCATTTGGAAATCCTGCAGGCAAGCTCTGAAGCATCTCTGATGAAACCTTTTATCTCTGCTCTGGTGAAAGGAAACAAGGTTAGTCGGGACATCGACCTATTTAACGATAGTGATAACAATAGTGATAGTGCAGTGAAAGGCATCCGGTTCTACCCTTCAATAGCACTACTGAAGAAAAAAAAAGGAAGAAAGAGAAAGTAGGTGAAAAAATAGTAATAACACTAATAGTATGAACAAAGCCAAACAGATTGGTCAAATCACAGTTCAGTTCAGGTGACCAATTCAACGGGGTCCACCAATGTGGACTTCGGATGGTCTTTCCACCTGTAGGGAGAGAAAGTCAGTCCCTGGGGAAAGAGCAAGTGTGAGGGGGACAAAGTTTCTGGCTGATCACCCAGCTTCATTCTTTTGTCGAAGCCTCACTTGTTGCTGCCTTGTCCGGTGTGATAGGAAGAGAGGTGTCCATAGCAGCGGGCTTAGGCATTAGAGGTGGACGATAAGGTCTATCTTTACCTGAGTCTCTAGGTACAGATATTGGGATGTTCCATCTTGATAAGAGATCCTGCCCTTCTGTTGGATTCCTGATCACGTGTGTTTCCCCTCCGTCTCTTATGATCAGCTTTGGGGGGAATCCCCATGAGTAGTCAATCTTTTTGTTTCTCAAGGAGGCAGTGATCTGGGAGAATCCACGTCTAGTTGACAGAGTAGCCTGTGACAGGTCCTGATATAATGCCAGGTTCTGGTATGGGTCAGGAAGCTTTTGTCCTTTCCTAGTGGCTCCCAGCAGCATTTCCTTTACGTGGAAAAAATGGATCCTAGTAATGACATCTCTAGGCAGATGTTTGGCGATGTGGGATGGCTTGGGTAGCCTATGGGCTCTATCCACTACGAGCTCATTTTTGGGTATGTTGGGGCAGGTGACTTTGATGATGTCCATAACATAGTCCTTTAAGTCATCATTTGGTATTGTTTCTGGGATCCCTCTAATCTTTAGGTTGTTCCTCCTGTTTCTATCCTCCCCGTCAGCTATTTTCTCCTTCATCAGTCTGTTCTCATTTACCAGTTCTTTATGAGCATCCACCAGTGAATTGTGTGCTGCTGTCATCTCCACAATTCTGTGTTCCAGCCTAGCAAGTCTATGATCTGTTTCTTTAGTATATACAGTCAGGTGACCCACCAAAGCATGCATATCAGCCCTTATTTCCATGGAGTCTTTCCTTAGGATGCTGCTGAATGATATCATAAAATCTTTAAAAAAACTTTGTGTCATGGGCTGGTCTGTAGCGGTGAATGACATCAGGGGGTCTGTAAATGCCATCTGTGTGGATGGGTGGAAGGATGGATGAGGGAGCTGATCGGGTGCTTGAACAGGTGTGTGAGGGGAGGATAGGGGGATCTGTCCTACCTGGGACCTTGTTGGATCATCTTTCCTGGATTCCGGATTCATTTTCCGGAATTCCGGATTGGAATTACGAAATTCCGCCTTCAGATTCGGATTCTCGCTCCGCATGCGGGCCTGCCTGGGACTCCTGTCCCTGTCGTCAGCGGCGGCGTTAGCGGTGTCATCTTCTTCACTGAGGTCCCCCAGGTAGTCCGCTCTGTCCCCCCTTCGGTAAGGGGTCTGGAAAGCTGCAAAACGGTTTCTTTGAGCCACAGGCGGCGGTGTCCTGTAGTCTGCCTCCTGCCTTGAGCTAGGCCTGTAATGCCGGGGGCCATCTTGGTTTTCTTCCTGGAAAAAGTCAGAGAGTTTGCGAGGCTGCGGGGACCTGTAATTCCGCTTGGGTCTCGCTGTAATCCACTCCTGTGGGTCCTCTGCATGTTCACCCATCTTTCTGAGTAGAATGAGGCTTCTTAGTGCGCTGTGAAGTTGATTTACAGGGTGAAGACAGCAGGAGCTACAGGCTCAGGCAACCATCCAGCTCCAGCGTCAAGCCACGCCCCCCTTTCTATGTTAAACCATTACACCATTGAAAAACTGGTTACGTTTGCAATCGAAAGAAAAATGACTATAGTTGAAGAGGTAATGGCCCCTAAACTATGTTCTGGGATGAAAGTTACAGCTTCAGTGAAATCCGTTTGCAAATCGGAGTGATAGATTAGAATTGAGAGCCAACGGTAAGTTTTCTATGTTAAACCATTACACCATTGAAAAACTGGTTACGTTTGCAATCGAAAGAAAAATGACTATAGTTGAAGAGGTAATGGCCCCTAAACTATGTTCTGGGATGAAAGTTACAGCTTCAGTGAAATCCGTTTGCAAATCGGAGTGATAGATTAGAATCGAGAGCCAACGGTAAGTTTTCTATGTTAAACCATTACACCATTGAAAAACTGGTTACGTTTGCAATCGAAAGAAAAATGACTATAGTTGAAGAGGTAATGGCCCCTAAACTATGTTCTGGGATGAAAGTTACAGCTTCAGTGAAATCCGTTTGCAAATCGGAGTGATAGATTAGAATCGAGAGCCAACGGTAAGTTTTCTATGTTAAACCATTACACCATTGAAAAACTGGTTACGTTTGCAATCGAAAGAAAAATGACTATAGTTGAAGAGGTAATGGCCCCTAAACTATGTTCTGGGATGAAAGTTACAGCTTCAGTGAAATCCGTTTGCAAATCGGAGTGATAGATTAGAATCGAGAGCCAACGGTAAGTTTTCTATGTTAAACCATTACACCATTGAAAAACTGGTTACGTTTGCAATCGAAAGAAAAATGACTATAGTTGAAGAGGTAATGGCCCCTAAACTATGTTCTGGGATGAAAGTTACAGCTTCAGTGAAATCCGTTTGCAAATCGGAGTGATAGATTAGAATCGAGAGCCAACGGTAAGTTTTCTATGTTAAACCATTACACCATTGAAAAACTGGTTACGTTTGCAATCGAAAGAAAAATGACTATAGTTGAAGAGGTAATGGCCCCTAAACTATGTTCTGGGATGAAAGTTACAGCTTCAGTGAAATCCGTTTGCAAATCGGAGTGATAGATTAGAATCGAGAGCCAACGGTAAGTTTTCTATGTTAAACCATTACACCATTGAAAAACTGGTTACGTTTGCAACCGAAAGAAAAATGACTATAGTTGAAGAGGTAATGGCCCCTAAACTATGTTCTGGGATGAAAGTTACAGCTTCAGTGAAATCCGTTTGCAAATCGGAGTGATAGATTAGAATCGAGAGCCAACGGTAAGTTTTCTATGTTAAACCATTACACCATTGAAAAACTGGTTACGTTTGCAATCGAAAGAAAAATGACTATAGTTGAAGAGGTAATGGCCCCTAAACTATGTTCTGGGATGAAAGTTACAGCTTCAGTGAAATCCGTTTGCAAATCGGAGTGATAGATTAGAATCGAGAGCCAACGGTAAGTTTTCTATGTTAAACCATTACACCATTGAAAAACTGGTTACGTTTGCAATCGAAAGAAAAATGACTATAGTTGAAGAGGTAATGGCCCCTAAACTATGTTCTGGGATGAAAGTTACAGCTTCAGTGAAATCCGTTTGCAAATCGGAGTGATAGATTAGAATCGAGAGCCAACGGTAAGTTTTCTATGTTAAACCATTACACCATTGAAAAACTGGTTACGTTTGCAATCGAAAGAAAAATGACTATAGTTGAAGAGGTAATGGCCCCTAAACTATGTTCTGGGATGAAAGTTACAGCTTCAGTGAAATCCGTTTGCAAATCGGAGTGATAGATTAGAATCGAGAGCCAACGGTAAGTTTTCTATGTTAAACCATTACACCATTGAAAAACTGGTTACGTTTGCAATCGAAAGAAAAATGACTATAGTTGAAGAGGTAATGGCCCCTAAACTATGTTCTGGGATGAAAGTTACAGCTTCAGTGAAATCCGTTTGCAAATCGGAGTGATAGATTAGAATCGAGAGCCAACGGTAAGTTTTCTATGTTAAACCATTACACCATTGAAAAACTGGTTACGTTTGCAATCGAAAGAAAAATGACTATAGTTGAAGAGGTAATGGCCCCTAAACTATGTTCTGGGATGAAAGTTACAGCTTCAGTGAAATCCGTTTGCAAATCGGAGTGATAGATTAGAATCGAGAGCCAACGGTAAGTTTTCTATGTTAAACCATTACACCATTGAAAAACTGGTTACGTTTGCAATCGAAAGAAAAATGACTATAGTTGAAGAGGTAATGGCCCCTAAACTATGTTCTGGGATGAAAGTTACAGCTTCAGTGAAATCCGTTTGCAAATCGGAGTGATAGATTAGAATCGAGAGCCAACGGTAAGTTTTCTATGTTAAACCATTACACCATTGAAAAACTGGTTACGTTTGCAATCGAAAGAAAAATGACTATAGTTGAAGAGGTAATGGCCCCTAAACTATGTTCTGGGATGAAAGTTACAGCTTCAGTGAAATCCGTTTGCAAATCGGAGTGATAGATTAGAATCGAGAGCCAACGGTAAGTTTTCTATGTTAAACCATTACACCATTGAAAAACTGGTTACGTTTGCAATCGAAAGAAAAATGACTATAGTTGAAGAGGTAATGGCCCCTAAACTATGTTCTGGGATGAAAGTTACAGCTTCAGTGAAATCCGTTTGCAAATCGGAGTGATAGATTAGAATCGAGAGCCAACGGTAAGTTTTCTATGTTAAACCATTACACCATTGAAAAACTGGTTACGTTTGCAATCGAAAGAAAAATGACTATAGTTGAAGAGGTAATGGCCCCTAAACTATGTTCTGGGATGAAAGTTACAGCTTCAGTGAAATCCGTTTGCAAATCGGAGTGATAGATTAGAATCGAGAGCCAACGGTAAGTTTTCTATGTTAAACCATTACACCATTGAAAAACTGGTTACGTTTGCAATCGAAAGAAAAATGACTATAGTTGAAGAGGTAATGGCCCCTAAACTATGTTCTGGGATGAAAGTTACAGCTTCAGTGAAATCCGTTTGCAAATCGGAGTGATAGATTAGAATCGAGAGCCAACGGTAAGTTTTCTATGTTAAACCATTACACCATTGAAAAACTGGTTACGTTTGCAATCGAAAGAAAAATGACTATAGTTGAAGAGGTAATGGCCCCTAAACTATGTTCTGGGATGAAAGTTACAGCTTCAGTGAAATCCGTTTGCAAATCGGAGTGATAGATTAGAATCGAGAGCCAACGGTAAGTTTTCTATGTTAAACCATTACACCATTGAAAAACTGGTTACGTTTGCAATCGAAAGAAAAATGACTATAGTTGAAGAGGTAATGGCCCCTAAACTATGTTCTGGGATGAAAGTTACAGCTTCAGTGAAATCCGTTTGCAAATCGGAGTGATAGATTAGAATCGAGAGCCAACGGTAAGTTTTCTATGTTAAACCATTACACCATTGAAAAACTGGTTACGTTTGCAATCGAAAGAAAAATGACTATAGTTGAAGAGGTAATGGCCCCTAAACTATGTTCTGGGATGAAAGTTACAGCTTCAGTGAAATCCGTTTGCAAATCGGAGTGATAGATTAGAATCGAGAGCCAACGGTAAGTTTTCTATGTTAAACCATTACACCATTGAAAAACTGGTTACGTTTGCAATCGAAAGAAAAATGACTATAGTTGAAGAGGTAATGGCCCCTAAACTATGTTCTGGGATGAAAGTTACAGCTTCAGTGAAATCCGTTTGCAAATCGGAGTGATAGATTAGAATCGAGAGCCAACGGTAAGTTTTCTATGTTAAACCATTACACCATTGAAAAACTGGTTACGTTTGCAATCGAAAGAAAAATGACTATAGTTGAAGAGGTAATGGCCCCTAAACTATGTTCTGGGATGAAAGTTACAGCTTCAGTGAAATCCGTTTGCAAATCGGAGTGATAGATTAGAATCGAGAGCCAACGGTAAGTTTTCTATGTTAAACCATTACACCATTGAAAAACTGGTTACGTTTGCAATCGAAAGAAAAATGACTATAGTTGAAGAGGTAATGGCCCCTAAACTATGTTCTGGGATGAAAGTTACAGCTTCAGTGAAATCCGTTTGCAAATCGGAGTGATAGATTAGAATCGAGAGCCAACGGTAAGTTTTCTATGTTAAACCATTACACCATTGAAAAACTGGTTACGTTTGCAATCGAAAGAAAAATGACTATAGTTGAAGAGGTAATGGCCCCTAAACTATGTTCTGGGATGAAAGTTACAGCTTCAGTGAAATCCGTTTGCAAATCGGAGTGATAGATTAGAATCGAGAGCCAACGGTAAGTTTTCTATGTTAAACCATTACACCATTGAAAAACTGGTTACGTTTGCAATCGAAAGAAAAATGACTATAGTTGAAGAGGTAATGGCCCCTAAACTATGTTCTGGGATGAAAGTTACAGCTTCAGTGAAATCCGTTTGCAAATCGGAGTGATAGATTAGAATCGAGAGCCAACGGTAAGTTTTCTATGTTAAACCATTACACCATTGAAAAACTGGTTACGTTTGCAATCGAAAGAAAAATGACTATAGTTGAAGAGGTAATGGCCCCTAAACTATGTTCTGGGATGAAAGTTACAGCTTCAGTGAAATCCGTTTGCAAATCGGAGTGATAGATTAGAATCGAGAGCCAACGGTAAGTTTTCTATGTTAAACCATTACACCATTGAAAAACTGGTTACGTTTGCAATCGAAAGAAAAATGACTATAGTTGAAGAGGTAATGGCCCCTAAACTATGTTCTGGGATGAAAGTTACAGCTTCAGTGAAATCCGTTTGCAAATCGGAGTGATAGATTAGAATCGAGAGCCAACGGTAAGTTTTCTATGTTAAACCATTACACCATTGAAAAACTGGTTACGTTTGCAATCGAAAGAAAAATGACTATAGTTGAAGAGGTAATGGCCCCTAAACTATGTTCTGGGATGAAAGTTACAGCTTCAGTGAAATCCGTTTGCAAATCGGAGTGATAGATTAGAATCGAGAGCCAACGGTAAGTTTTCTATGTTAAACCATTACACCATTGAAAAACTGGTTACGTTTGCAATCGAAAGAAAAATGACTATAGTTGAAGAGGTAATGGCCCCTAAACTATGTTCTGGGATGAAAGTTACAGCTTCAGTGAAATCCGTTTGCAAATCGGAGTGATAGATTAGAATCGAGAGCCAACGGTAAGTTTTCTATGTTAAACCATTACACCATTGAAAAACTGGTTACGTTTGCAATCGAAAGAAAAATGACTATAGTTGAAGAGGTAATGGCCCCTAAACTATGTTCTGGGATGAAAGTTACAGCTTCAGTGAAATCCGTTTGCAAATCGGAGTGATAGATTAGAATCGAGAGCCAACGGTAAGTTTTCTATGTTAAACCATTACACCATTGAAAAACTGGTTACGTTTGCAATCGAAAGAAAAATGACTATAGTTGAAGAGGTAATGGCCCCTAAACTATGTTCTGGGATGAAAGTTACAGCTTCAGTGAAATCCGTTTGCAAATCGGAGTGATAGATTAGAATCGAGAGCCAACGGTAAGTTTTCTATGTTAAACCATTACACCATTGAAAAACTGGTTACGTTTGCAATCGAAAGAAAAATGACTATAGTTGAAGAGGTAATGGCCCCTAAACTATGTTCTGGGATGAAAGTTACAGCTTCAGTGAAATCCGTTTGCAAATCGGAGTGATAGATTAGAATCGAGAGCCAACGGTAAGTTTTCTATGTTAAACCATTACACCATTGAAAAACTGGTTACGTTTGCAATCGAAAGAAAAATGACTATAGTTGAAGAGGTAATGGCCCCTAAACTATGTTCTGGGATGAAAGTTACAGCTTCAGTGAAATCCGTTTGCAAATCGGAGTGATAGATTAGAATCGAGAGCCAACGGTAAGTTTTCTATGTTAAACCATTACACCATTGAAAAACTGGTTACGTTTGCAATCGAAAGAAAAATGACTATAGTTGAAGAGGTAATGGCCCCTAAACTATGTTCTGGGATGAAAGTTACAGCTTCAGTGAAATCCGTTTGCAAATCGGAGTGATAGATTAGAATCGAGAGCCAACGGTAAGTTTTCTATGTTAAACCATTACACCATTGAAAAACTGGTTACGTTTGCAATCGAAAGAAAAATGACTATAGTTGAAGAGGTAATGGCCCCTAAACTATGTTCTGGGATGAAAGTTACAGCTTCAGTGAAATCCGTTTGCAAATCGGAGTGATAGATTAGAATCGAGAGCCAACGGTAAGTTTTCTATGTTAAACCATTACACCATTGAAAAACTGGTTACGTTTGCAATCGAAAGAAAAATGACTATAGTTGAAGAGGTAATGGCCCCTAAACTATGTTCTGGGATGAAAGTTACAGCTTCAGTGAAATCCGTTTGCAAATCGGAGTGATAGATTAGAATCGAGAGCCAACGGTAAGTTTTCTATGTTAAACCATTACACCATTGAAAAACTGGTTACGTTTGCAATCGAAAGAAAAATGACTATAGTTGAAGAGGTAATGGCCCCTAAACTATGTTCTGGGATGAAAGTTACAGCTTCAGTGAAATCCGTTTGCAAATCGGAGTGATAGATTAGAATCGAGAGCCAACGGTAAGTTTTCTATGTTAAACCATTACACCATTGAAAAACTGGTTACGTTTGCAATCGAAAGAAAAATGACTATAGTTGAAGAGGTAATGGCCCCTAAACTATGTTCTGGGATGAAAGTTACAGCTTCAGTGAAATCCGTTTGCAAATCGGAGTGATAGATTAGAATCGAGAGCCAACGGTAAGTTTTCTATGTTAAACCATTACACCATTGAAAAACTGGTTACGTTTGCAATCGAAAGAAAAATGACTATAGTTGAAGAGGTAATGGCCCCTAAACTATGTTCTGGGATGAAAGTTACAGCTTCAGTGAAATCCGTTTGCAAATCGGAGTGATAGATTAGAATCGAGAGCCAACGGTAAGTTTTCTATGTTAAACCATTACACCATTGAAAAACTGGTTACGTTTGCAATCGAAAGAAAAATGACTATAGTTGAAGAGGTAATGGCCCCTAAACTATGTTCTGGGATGAAAGTTACAGCTTCAGTGAAATCCGTTTGCAAATCGGAGTGATAGATTAGAATCGAGAGCCAACGGTAAGTTTTCTATGTTAAACCATTACACCATTGAAAAACTGGTTACGTTTGCAATCGAAAGAAAAATGACTATAGTTGAAGAGGTAATGGCCCCTAAACTATGTTCTGGGATGAAAGTTACAGCTTCAGTGAAATCCGTTTGCAAATCGGAGTGATAGATTAGAATCGAGAGCCAACGGTAAGTTTTCTATGTTAAACCATTACACCATTGAAAAACTGGTTACGTTTGCAATCGAAAGAAAAATGACTATAGTTGAAGAGGTAATGGCCCCTAAACTATGTTCTGGGATGAAAGTTACAGCTTCAGTGAAATCCGTTTGCAAATCGGAGTGATAGATTAGAATCGAGAGCCAACGGTAAGTTTTCTATGTTAAACCATTACACCATTGAAAAACTGGTTACGTTTGCAATCGAAAGAAAAATGACTATAGTTGAAGAGGTAATGGCCCCTAAACTATGTTCTGGGATGAAAGTTACAGCTTCAGTGAAATCCGTTTGCAAATCGGAGTGATAGATTAGAATCGAGAGCCAACGGTAAGTTTTCTATGTTAAACCATTACACCATTGAAAAACTGGTTACGTTTGCAATCGAAAGAAAAATGACTATAGTTGAAGAGGTAATGGCCCCTAAACTATGTTCTGGGATGAAAGTTACAGCTTCAGTGAAATCCGTTTGCAAATCGGAGTGATAGATTAGAATCGAGAGCCAACGGTAAGTTTTCTATGTTAAACCATTACACCATTGAAAAACTGGTTACGTTTGCAATCGAAAGAAAAATGACTATAGTTGAAGAGGTAATGGCCCCTAAACTATGTTCTGGGATGAAAGTTACAGCTTCAGTGAAATCCGTTTGCAAATCGGAGTGATAGATTAGAATCGAGAGCCAACGGTAAGTTTTCTATGTTAAACCATTACACCATTGAAAAACTGGTTACGTTTGCAATCGAAAGAAAAATGACTATAGTTGAAGAGGTAATGGCCCCTAAACTATGTTCTGGGATGAAAGTTACAGCTTCAGTGAAATCCGTTTGCAAATCGGAGTGATAGATTAGAATCGAGAGCCAACGGTAAGTTTTCTATGTTAAACCATTACACCATTGAAAAACTGGTTACGTTTGCAATCGAAAGAAAAATGACTATAGTTGAAGAGGTAATGGCCCCTAAACTATGTTCTGGGATGAAAGTTACAGCTTCAGTGAAATCCGTTTGCAAATCGGAGTGATAGATTAGAATCGAGAGCCAACGGTAAGTTTTCTATGTTAAACCATTACACCATTGAAAAACTGGTTACGTTTGCAATCGAAAGAAAAATGACTATAGTTGAAGAGGTAATGGCCCCTAAACTATGTTCTGGGATGAAAGTTACAGCTTCAGTGAAATCCGTTTGCAAATCGGAGTGATAGATTAGAATCGAGAGCCAACGGTAAGTTTTCTATGTTAAACCATTACACCATTGAAAAACTGGTTACGTTTGCAATCGAAAGAAAAATGACTATAGTTGAAGAGGTAATGGCCCCTAAACTATGTTCTGGGATGAAAGTTACAGCTTCAGTGAAATCCGTTTGCAAATCGGAGTGATAGATTAGAATCGAGAGCCAACGGTAAGTTTTCTATGTTAAACCATTACACCATTGAAAAACTGGTTACGTTTGCAATCGAAAGAAAAATGACTATAGTTGAAGAGGTAATGGCCCCTAAACTATGTTCTGGGATGAAAGTTACAGCTTCAGTGAAATCCGTTTGCAAATCGGAGTGATAGATTAGAATCGAGAGCCAACGGTAAGTTTTCTATGTTAAACCATTACACCATTGAAAAACTGGTTACGTTTGCAATCGAAAGAAAAATGACTATAGTTGAAGAGGTAATGGCCCCTAAACTATGTTCTGGGATGAAAGTTACAGCTTCAGTGAAATCCGTTTGCAAATCGGAGTGATAGATTAGAATCGAGAGCCAACGGTAAGTTTTCTATGTTAAACCATTACACCATTGAAAAACTGGTTACGTTTGCAATCGAAAGAAAAATGACTATAGTTGAAGAGGTAATGGCCCCTAAACTATGTTCTGGGATGAAAGTTACAGCTTCAGTGAAATCCGTTTGCAAATCGGAGTGATAGATTAGAATCGAGAGCCAACGGTAAGTTTTCTATGTTAAACCATTACACCATTGAAAAACTGGTTACGTTTGCAATCGAAAGAAAAATGACTATAGTTGAAGAGGTAATGGCCCCTAAACTATGTTCTGGGATGAAAGTTACAGCTTCAGTGAAATCCGTTTGCAAATCGGAGTGATAGATTAGAATCGAGAGCCAACGGTAAGTTTTCTATGTTAAACCATTACACCATTGAAAAACTGGTTACGTTTGCAATCGAAAGAAAAATGACTATAGTTGAAGAGGTAATGGCCCCTAAACTATGTTCTGGGATGAAAGTTACAGCTTCAGTGAAATCCGTTTGCAAATCGGAGTGATAGATTAGAATCGAGAGCCAACGGTAAGTTTTCTATGTTAAACCATTACACCATTGAAAAACTGGTTACGTTTGCAATCGAAAGAAAAATGACTATAGTTGAAGAGGTAATGGCCCCTAAACTATGTTCTGGGATGAAAGTTACAGCTTCAGTGAAATCCGTTTGCAAATCGGAGTGATAGATTAGAATCGAGAGCCAACGGTAAGTTTTCTATGTTAAACCATTACACCATTGAAAAACTGGTTACGTTTGCAATCGAAAGAAAAATGACTATAGTTGAAGAGGTAATGGCCCCTAAACTATGTTCTGGGATGAAAGTTACAGCTTCAGTGAAATCCGTTTGCAAATCGGAGTGATAGATTAGAATCGAGAGCCAACGGTAAGTTTTCTATGTTAAACCATTACACCATTGAAAAACTGGTTACGTTTGCAATCGAAAGAAAAATGACTATAGTTGAAGAGGTAATGGCCCCTAAACTATGTTCTGGGATGAAAGTTACAGCTTCAGTGAAATCCGTTTGCAAATCGGAGTGATAGATTAGAATCGAGAGCCAACGGTAAGTTTTCTATGTTAAACCATTACACCATTGAAAAACTGGTTACGTTTGCAATCGAAAGAAAAATGACTATAGTTGAAGAGGTAATGGCCCCTAAACTATGTTCTGGGATGAAAGTTACAGCTTCAGTGAAATCCGTTTGCAAATCGGAGTGATAGATTAGAATCGAGAGCCAACGGTAAGTTTTCTATGTTAAACCATTACACCATTGAAAAACTGGTTACGTTTGCAATCGAAAGAAAAATGACTATAGTTGAAGAGGTAATGGCCCCTAAACTATGTTCTGGGATGAAAGTTACAGCTTCAGTGAAATCCGTTTGCAAATCGGAGTGATAGATTAGAATCGAGAGCCAACGGTAAGTTTTCTATGTTAAACCATTACACCATTGAAAAACTGGTTACGTTTGCAATCGAAAGAAAAATGACTATAGTTGAAGAGGTAATGGCCCCTAAACTATGTTCTGGGATGAAAGTTACAGCTTCAGTGAAATCCGTTTGCAAATCGGAGTGATAGATTAGAATCGAGAGCCAACGGTAAGTTTTCTATGTTAAACCATTACACCATTGAAAAACTGGTTACGTTTGCAATCGAAAGAAAAATGACTATAGTTGAAGAGGTAATGGCCCCTAAACTATGTTCTGGGATGAAAGTTACAGCTTCAGTGAAATCCGTTTGCAAATCGGAGTGATAGATTAGAATCGAGAGCCAACGGTAAGTTTTCTATGTTAAACCATTACACCATTGAAAAACTGGTTACGTTTGCAATCGAAAGAAAAATGACTATAGTTGAAGAGGTAATGGCCCCTAAACTATGTTCTGGGATGAAAGTTACAGCTTCAGTGAAATCCGTTTGCAAATCGGAGTGATAGATTAGAATCGAGAGCCAACGGTAAGTTTTCTATGTTAAACCATTACACCATTGAAAAACTGGTTACGTTTGCAATCGAAAGAAAAATGACTATAGTTGAAGAGGTAATGGCCCCTAAACTATGTTCTGGGATGAAAGTTACAGCTTCAGTGAAATCCGTTTGCAAATCGGAGTGATAGATTAGAATCGAGAGCCAACGGTAAGTTTTCTATGTTAAACCATTACACCATTGAAAAACTGGTTACGTTTGCAATCGAAAGAAAAATGACTATAGTTGAAGAGGTAATGGCCCCTAAACTATGTTCTGGGATGAAAGTTACAGCTTCAGTGAAATCCGTTTGCAAATCGGAGTGATAGATTAGAATCGAGAGCCAACGGTAAGTTTTCTATGTTAAACCATTACACCATTGAAAAACTGGTTACGTTTGCAATCGAAAGAAAAATGACTATAGTTGAAGAGGTAATGGCCCCTAAACTATGTTCTGGGATGAAAGTTACAGCTTCAGTGAAATCCGTTTGCAAATCGGAGTGATAGATTAGAATCGAGAGCCAACGGTAAGTTTTCTATGTTAAACCATTACACCATTGAAAAACTGGTTACGTTTGCAATCGAAAGAAAAATGACTATAGTTGAAGAGGTAATGGCCCCTAAACTATGTTCTGGGATGAAAGTTACAGCTTCAGTGAAATCCGTTTGCAAATCGGAGTGATAGATTAGAATCGAGAGCCAACGGTAAGTTTTCTATGTTAAACCATTACACCATTGAAAAACTGGTTACGTTTGCAATCGAAAGAAAAATGACTATAGTTGAAGAGGTAATGGCCCCTAAACTATGTTCTGGGATGAAAGTTACAGCTTCAGTGAAATCCGTTTGCAAATCGGAGTGATAGATTAGAATCGAGAGCCAACGGTAAGTTTTCTATGTTAAACCATTACACCATTGAAAAACTGGTTACGTTTGCAATCGAAAGAAAAATGACTATAGTTGAAGAGGTAATGGCCCCTAAACTATGTTCTGGGATGAAAGTTACAGCTTCAGTGAAATCCGTTTGCAAATCGGAGTGATAGATTAGAATCGAGAGCCAACGGTAAGTTTTCTATGTTAAACCATTACACCATTGAAAAACTGGTTACGTTTGCAATCGAAAGAAAAATGACTATAGTTGAAGAGGTAATGGCCCCTAAACTATGTTCTGGGATGAAAGTTACAGCTTCAGTGAAATCCGTTTGCAAATCGGAGTGATAGATTAGAATCGAGAGCCAACGGTAAGTTTTCTATGTTAAACCATTACACCATTGAAAAACTGGTTACGTTTGCAATCGAAAGAAAAATGACTATAGTTGAAGAGGTAATGGCCCCTAAACTATGTTCTGGGATGAAAGTTACAGCTTCAGTGAAATCCGTTTGCAAATCGGAGTGATAGATTAGAATCGAGAGCCAACGGTAAGTTTTCTATGTTAAACCATTACACCATTGAAAAACTGGTTACGTTTGCAATCGAAAGAAAAATGACTATAGTTGAAGAGGTAATGGCCCCTAAACTATGTTCTGGGATGAAAGTTACAGCTTCAGTGAAATCCGTTTGCAAATCGGAGTGATAGATTAGAATCGAGAGCCAACGGTAAGTTTTCTATGTTAAACCATTACACCATTGAAAAACTGGTTACGTTTGCAATCGAAAGAAAAATGACTATAGTTGAAGAGGTAATGGCCCCTAAACTATGTTCTGGGATGAAAGTTACAGCTTCAGTGAAATCCGTTTGCAAATCGGAGTGATAGATTAGAATCGAGAGCCAACGGTAAGTTTTCTATGTTAAACCATTACACCATTGAAAAACTGGTTACGTTTGCAATCGAAAGAAAAATGACTATAGTTGAAGAGGTAATGGCCCCTAAACTATGTTCTGGGATGAAAGTTACAGCTTCAGTGAAATCCGTTTGCAAATCGGAGTGATAGATTAGAATCGAGAGCCAACGGTAAGTTTTCTATGTTAAACCATTACACCATTGAAAAACTGGTTACGTTTGCAATCGAAAGAAAAATGACTATAGTTGAAGAGGTAATGGCCCCTAAACTATGTTCTGGGATGAAAGTTACAGCTTCAGTGAAATCCGTTTGCAAATCGGAGTGATAGATTAGAATCGAGAGCCAACGGTAAGTTTTCTATGTTAAACCATTACACCATTGAAAAACTGGTTACGTTTGCAATCGAAAGAAAAATGACTATAGTTGAAGAGGTAATGGCCCCTAAACTATGTTCTGGGATGAAAGTTACAGCTTCAGTGAAATCCGTTTGCAAATCGGAGTGATAGATTAGAATCGAGAGCCAACGGTAAGTTTTCTATGTTAAACCATTACACCATTGAAAAACTGGTTACGTTTGCAATCGAAAGAAAAATGACTATAGTTGAAGAGGTAATGGCCCCTAAACTATGTTCTGGGATGAAAGTTACAGCTTCAGTGAAATCCGTTTGCAAATCGGAGTGATAGATTAGAATCGAGAGCCAACGGTAAGTTTTCTATGTTAAACCATTACACCATTGAAAAACTGGTTACGTTTGCAATCGAAAGAAAAATGACTATAGTTGAAGAGGTAATGGCCCCTAAACTATGTTCTGGGATGAAAGTTACAGCTTCAGTGAAATCCGTTTGCAAATCGGAGTGATAGATTAGAATCGAGAGCCAACGGTAAGTTTTCTATGTTAAACCATTACACCATTGAAAAACTGGTTACGTTTGCAATCGAAAGAAAAATGACTATAGTTGAAGAGGTAATGGCCCCTAAACTATGTTCTGGGATGAAAGTTACAGCTTCAGTGAAATCCGTTTGCAAATCGGAGTGATAGATTAGAATCGAGAGCCAACGGTAAGTTTTCTATGTTAAACCATTACACCATTGAAAAACTGGTTACGTTTGCAATCGAAAGAAAAATGACTATAGTTGAAGAGGTAATGGCCCCTAAACTATGTTCTGGGATGAAAGTTACAGCTTCAGTGAAATCCGTTTGCAAATCGGAGTGATAGATTAGAATCGAGAGCCAACGGTAAGTTTTCTATGTTAAACCATTACACCATTGAAAAACTGGTTACGTTTGCAATCGAAAGAAAAATGACTATAGTTGAAGAGGTAATGGCCCCTAAACTATGTTCTGGGATGAAAGTTACAGCTTCAGTGAAATCCGTTTGCAAATCGGAGTGATAGATTAGAATCGAGAGCCAACGGTAAGTTTTCTATGTTAAACCATTACACCATTGAAAAACTGGTTACGTTTGCAATCGAAAGAAAAATGACTATAGTTGAAGAGGTAATGGCCCCTAAACTATGTTCTGGGATGAAAGTTACAGCTTCAGTGAAATCCGTTTGCAAATCGGAGTGATAGATTAGAATCGAGAGCCAACGGTAAGTTTTCTATGTTAAACCATTACACCATTGAAAAACTGGTTACGTTTGCAATCGAAAGAAAAATGACTATAGTTGAAGAGGTAATGGCCCCTAAACTATGTTCTGGGATGAAAGTTACAGCTTCAGTGAAATCCGTTTGCAAATCGGAGTGATAGATTAGAATCGAGAGCCAACGGTAAGTTTTCTATGTTAAACCATTACACCATTGAAAAACTGGTTACGTTTGCAATCGAAAGAAAAATGACTATAGTTGAAGAGGTAATGGCCCCTAAACTATGTTCTGGGATGAAAGTTACAGCTTCAGTGAAATCCGTTTGCAAATCGGAGTGATAGATTAGAATCGAGAGCCAACGGTAAGTTTTCTATGTTAAACCATTACACCATTGAAAAACTGGTTACGTTTGCAATCGAAAGAAAAATGACTATAGTTGAAGAGGTAATGGCCCCTAAACTATGTTCTGGGATGAAAGTTACAGCTTCAGTGAAATCCGTTTGCAAATCGGAGTGATAGATTAGAATCGAGAGCCAACGGTAAGTTTTCTATGTTAAACCATTACACCATTGAAAAACTGGTTACGTTTGCAATCGAAAGAAAAATGACTATAGTTGAAGAGGTAATGGCCCCTAAACTATGTTCTGGGATGAAAGTTACAGCTTCAGTGAAATCCGTTTGCAAATCGGAGTGATAGATTAGAATCGAGAGCCAACGGTAAGTTTTCTATGTTAAACCATTACACCATTGAAAAACTGGTTACGTTTGCAATCGAAAGAAAAATGACTATAGTTGAAGAGGTAATGGCCCCTAAACTATGTTCTGGGATGAAAGTTACAGCTTCAGTGAAATCCGTTTGCAAATCGGAGTGATAGATTAGAATCGAGAGCCAACGGTAAGTTTTCTATGTTAAACCATTACACCATTGAAAAACTGGTTACGTTTGCAATCGAAAGAAAAATGACTATAGTTGAAGAGGTAATGGCCCCTAAACTATGTTCTGGGATGAAAGTTACAGCTTCAGTGAAATCCGTTTGCAAATCGGAGTGATAGATTAGAATCGAGAGCCAACGGTAAGTTTTCTATGTTAAACCATTACACCATTGAAAAACTGGTTACGTTTGCAATCGAAAGAAAAATGACTATAGTTGAAGAGGTAATGGCCCCTAAACTATGTTCTGGGATGAAAGTTACAGCTTCAGTGAAATCCGTTTGCAAATCGGAGTGATAGATTAGAATCGAGAGCCAACGGTAAGTTTTCTATGTTAAACCATTACACCATTGAAAAACTGGTTACGTTTGCAATCGAAAGAAAAATGACTATAGTTGAAGAGGTAATGGCCCCTAAACTATGTTCTGGGATGAAAGTTACAGCTTCAGTGAAATCCGTTTGCAAATCGGAGTGATAGATTAGAATCGAGAGCCAACGGTAAGTTTTCTATGTTAAACCATTACACCATTGAAAAACTGGTTACGTTTGCAATCGAAAGAAAAATGACTATAGTTGAAGAGGTAATGGCCCCTAAACTATGTTCTGGGATGAAAGTTACAGCTTCAGTGAAATCCGTTTGCAAATCGGAGTGATAGATTAGAATCGAGAGCCAACGGTAAGTTTTCTATGTTAAACCATTACACCATTGAAAAACTGGTTACGTTTGCAATCGAAAGAAAAATGACTATAGTTGAAGAGGTAATGGCCCCTAAACTATGTTCTGGGATGAAAGTTACAGCTTCAGTGAAATCCGTTTGCAAATCGGAGTGATAGATTAGAATCGAGAGCCAACGGTAAGTTTTCTATGTTAAACCATTACTACCATTGAAAAACTGGTTACGTTTGCAATCGAAAGAAAAATGACTATAGTTGAAGAGGTAATGGCCCCTAAACTATGTTCTGGGATGAAAGTTACAGCTTCAGTGAAATCCGTTTGCAAATCGGAGTGATAGATTAGAATCGAGAGCCAACGGTAAGTTTTCTATGTTAAACCATTACACCATTGAAAAACTGGTTACGTTTGCAATCGAAAGAAAAATGACTATAGTTGAAGAGGTAATGGCCCCTAAACTATGTTCTGGGATGAAAGTTACAGCTTCAGTGAAATCCGTTTGCAAATCGGAGTGATAGATTAGAATCGAGAGCCAACGGTAAGTTTTCTATGTTAAACCATTACACCATTGAAAAACTGGTTACGTTTGCAATCGAAAGAAAAATGACTATAGTTGAAGAGGTAATGGCCCCTAAACTATGTTCTGGGATGAAAGTTACAGCTTCAGTGAAATCCGTTTGCAAATCGGAGTGATAGATTAGAATCGAGAGCCAACGGTAAGTTTTCTATGTTAAACCATTACACCATTGAAAAACTGGTTACGTTTGCAATCGAAAGAAAAATGACTATAGTTGAAGAGGTAATGGCCCCTAAACTATGTTCTGGGATGAAAGTTACAGCTTCAGTGAAATCCGTTTGCAAATCGGAGTGATAGATTAGAATCGAGAGCCAACGGTAAGTTTTCTATGTTAAACCATTACACCATTGAAAAACTGGTTACGTTTGCAATCGAAAGAAAAATGACTATAGTTGAAGAGGTAATGGCCCCTAAACTATGTTCTGGGATGAAAGTTACAGCTTCAGTGAAATCCGTTTGCAAATCGGAGTGATAGATTAGAATCGAGAGCCAACGGTAAGTTTTCTATGTTAAACCATTACACCATTGAAAAACTGGTTACGTTTGCAATCGAAAGAAAAATGACTATAGTTGAAGAGGTAATGGCCCCTAAACTATGTTCTGGGATGAAAGTTACAGCTTCAGTGAAATCCGTTTGCAAATCGGAGTGATAGATTAGAATCGAGAGCCAACGGTAAGTTTTCTATGTTAAACCATTACACCATTGAAAAACTGGTTACGTTTGCAATCGAAAGAAAAATGACTATAGTTGAAGAGGTAATGGCCCCTAAACTATGTTCTGGGATGAAAGTTACAGCTTCAGTGAAATCCGTTTGCAAATCGGAGTGATAGATTAGAATCGAGAGCCAACGGTAAGTTTTCTATGTTAAACCATTACACCATTGAAAAACTGGTTACGTTTGCAATCGAAAGAAAAATGACTATAGTTGAAGAGGTAATGGCCCCTAAACTATGTTCTGGGATGAAAGTTACAGCTTCAGTGAAATCCGTTTGCAAATCGGAGTGATAGATTAGAATCGAGAGCCAACGGTAAGTTTTCTATGTTAAACCATTACACCATTGAAAAACTGGTTACGTTTGCAATCGAAAGAAAAATGACTATAGTTGAAGAGGTAATGGCCCCTAAACTATGTTCTGGGATGAAAGTTACAGCTTCAGTGAAATCCGTTTGCAAATCGGAGTGATAGATTAGAATCGAGAGCCAACGGTAAGTTTTCTATGTTAAACCATTACACCATTGAAAAACTGGTTACGTTTGCAATCGAAAGAAAAATGACTATAGTTGAAGAGGTAATGGCCCCTAAACTATGTTCTGGGATGAAAGTTACAGCTTCAGTGAAATCCGTTTGCAAATCGGAGTGATAGATTAGAATCGAGAGCCAACGGTAAGTTTTCTATGTTAAACCATTACACCATTGAAAAACTGGTTACGTTTGCAATCGAAAGAAAAATGACTATAGTTGAAGAGGTAATGGCCCCTAAACTATGTTCTGGGATGAAAGTTACAGCTTCAGTGAAATCCGTTTGCAAATCGGAGTGATAGATTAGAATCGAGAGCCAACGGTAAGTTTTCTATGTTAAACCATTACACCATTGAAAAACTGGTTACGTTTGCAATCGAAAGAAAAATGACTATAGTTGAAGAGGTAATGGCCCCTAAACTATGTTCTGGGATGAAAGTTACAGCTTCAGTGAAATCCGTTTGCAAATCGGAGTGATAGATTAGAATCGAGAGCCAACGGTAAGTTTTCTATGTTAAACCATTACACCATTGAAAAACTGGTTACGTTTGCAATCGAAAGAAAAATGACTATAGTTGAAGAGGTAATGGCCCCTAAACTATGTTCTGGGATGAAAGTTACAGCTTCAGTGAAATCCGTTTGCAAATCGGAGTGATAGATTAGAATCGAGAGCCAACGGTAAGTTTTCTATGTTAAACCATTACACCATTGAAAAACTGGTTACGTTTGCAATCGAAAGAAAAATGACTATAGTTGAAGAGGTAATGGCCCCTAAACTATGTTCTGGGATGAAAGTTACAGCTTCAGTGAAATCCGTTTGCAAATCGGAGTGATAGATTAGAATCGAGAGCCAACGGTAAGTTTTCTATGTTAAACCATTACACCATTGAAAAACTGGTTACGTTTGCAATCGAAAGAAAAATGACTATAGTTGAAGAGGTAATGGCCCCTAAACTATGTTCTGGGATGAAAGTTACAGCTTCAGTGAAATCCGTTTGCAAATCGGAGTGATAGATTAGAATCGAGAGCCAACGGTAAGTTTTCTATGTTAAACCATTACACCATTGAAAAACTGGTTACGTTTGCAATCGAAAGAAAAATGACTATAGTTGAAGAGGTAATGGCCCCTAAACTATGTTCTGGGATGAAAGTTACAGCTTCAGTGAAATCCGTTTGCAAATCGGAGTGATAGATTAGAATCGAGAGCCAACGGTAAGTTTTCTATGTTAAACCATTACACCATTGAAAAACTGGTTACGTTTGCAATCGAAAGAAAAATGACTATAGTTGAAGAGGTAATGGCCCCTAAACTATGTTCTGGGATGAAAGTTACAGCTTCAGTGAAATCCGTTTGCAAATCGGAGTGATAGATTAGAATCGAGAGCCAACGGTAAGTTTTCTATGTTAAACCATTACACCATTGAAAAACTGGTTACGTTTGCAATCGAAAGAAAAATGACTATAGTTGAAGAGGTAATGGCCCCTAAACTATGTTCTGGGATGAAAGTTACAGCTTCAGTGAAATCCGTTTGCAAATCGGAGTGATAGATTAGAATCGAGAGCCAACGGTAAGTTTTCTATGTTAAACCATTACACCATTGAAAAACTGGTTACGTTTGCAATCGAAAGAAAAATGACTATAGTTGAAGAGGTAATGGCCCCTAAACTATGTTCTGGGATGAAAGTTACAGCTTCAGTGAAATCCGTTTGCAAATCGGAGTGATAGATTAGAATCGAGAGCCAACGGTAAGTTTTCTATGTTAAACCATTACACCATTGAAAAACTGGTTACGTTTGCAATCGAAAGAAAAATGACTATAGTTGAAGAGGTAATGGCCCCTAAACTATGTTCTGGGATGAAAGTTACAGCTTCAGTGAAATCCGTTTGCAAATCGGAGTGATAGATTAGAATCGAGAGCCAACGGTAAGTTTTCTATGTTAAACCATTACACCATTGAAAAACTGGTTACGTTTGCAATCGAAAGAAAAATGACTATAGTTGAAGAGGTAATGGCCCCTAAACTATGTTCTGGGATGAAAGTTACAGCTTCAGTGAAATCCGTTTGCAAATCGGAGTGATAGATTAGAATCGAGAGCCAACGGTAAGTTTTCTATGTTAAACCATTACACCATTGAAAAACTGGTTACGTTTGCAATCGAAAGAAAAATGACTATAGTTGAAGAGGTAATGGCCCCTAAACTATGTTCTGGGATGAAAGTTACAGCTTCAGTGAAATCCGTTTGCAAATCGGAGTGATAGATTAGAATCGAGAGCCAACGGTAAGTTTTCTATGTTAAACCATTACACCATTGAAAAACTGGTTACGTTTGCAATCGAAAGAAAAATGACTATAGTTGAAGAGGTAATGGCCCCTAAACTATGTTCTGGGATGAAAGTTACAGCTTCAGTGAAATCCGTTTGCAAATCGGAGTGATAGATTAGAATCGAGAGCCAACGGTAAGTTTTCTATGTTAAACCATTACACCATTGAAAAACTGGTTACGTTTGCAATCGAAAGAAAAATGACTATAGTTGAAGAGGTAATGGCCCCTAAACTATGTTCTGGGATGAAAGTTACAGCTTCAGTGAAATCCGTTTGCAAATCGGAGTGATAGATTAGAATCGAGAGCCAACGGTAAGTTTTCTATGTTAAACCATTACACCATTGAAAAACTGGTTACGTTTGCAATCGAAAGAAAAATGACTATAGTTGAAGAGGTAATGGCCCCTAAACTATGTTCTGGGATGAAAGTTACAGCTTCAGTGAAATCCGTTTGCAAATCGGAGTGATAGATTAGAATCGAGAGCCAACGGTAAGTTTTCTATGTTAAACCATTACACCATTGAAAAACTGGTTACGTTTGCAATCGAAAGAAAAATGACTATAGTTGAAGAGGTAATGGCCCCTAAACTATGTTCTGGGATGAAAGTTACAGCTTCAGTGAAATCCGTTTGCAAATCGGAGTGATAGATTAGAATCGAGAGCCAACGGTAAGTTTTCTATGTTAAACCATTACACCATTGAAAAACTGGTTACGTTTGCAATCGAAAGAAAAATGACTATAGTTGAAGAGGTAATGGCCCCTAAACTATGTTCTGGGATGAAAGTTACAGCTTCAGTGAAATCCGTTTGCAAATCGGAGTGATAGATTAGAATCGAGAGCCAACGGTAAGTTTTCTATGTTAAACCATTACACCATTGAAAAACTGGTTACGTTTGCAATCGAAAGAAAAATGACTATAGTTGAAGAGGTAATGGCCCCTAAACTATGTTCTGGGATGAAAGTTACAGCTTCAGTGAAATCCGTTTGCAAATCGGAGTGATAGATTAGAATCGAGAGCCAACGGTAAGTTTTCTATGTTAAACCATTACACCATTGAAAAACTGGTTACGTTTGCAATCGAAAGAAAAATGACTATAGTTGAAGAGGTAATGGCCCCTAAACTATGTTCTGGGATGAAAGTTACAGCTTCAGTGAAATCCGTTTGCAAATCGGAGTGATAGATTAGAATCGAGAGCCAACGGTAAGTTTTCTATGTTAAACCATTACACCATTGAAAAACTGGTTACGTTTGCAATCGAAAGAAAAATGACTATAGTTGAAGAGGTAATGGCCCCTAAACTATGTTCTGGGATGAAAGTTACAGCTTCAGTGAAATCCGTTTGCAAATCGGAGTGATAGATTAGAATCGAGAGCCAACGGTAAGTTTTCTATGTTAAACCATTACACCATTGAAAAACTGGTTACGTTTGCAATCGAAAGAAAAATGACTATAGTTGAAGAGGTAATGGCCCCTAAACTATGTTCTGGGATGAAAGTTACAGCTTCAGTGAAATCCGTTTGCAAATCGGAGTGATAGATTAGAATCGAGAGCCAACGGTAAGTTTTCTATGTTAAACCATTACACCATTGAAAAACTGGTTACGTTTGCAATCGAAAGAAAAATGACTATAGTTGAAGAGGTAATGGCCCCTAAACTATGTTCTGGGATGAAAGTTACAGCTTCAGTGAAATCCGTTTGCAAATCGGAGTGATAGATTAGAATCGAGAGCCAACGGTAAGTTTTCTATGTTAAACCATTACACCATTGAAAAACTGGTTACGTTTGCAATCGAAAGAAAAATGACTATAGTTGAAGAGGTAATGGCCCCTAAACTATGTTCTGGGATGAAAGTTACAGCTTCAGTGAAATCCGTTTGCAAATCGGAGTGATAGATTAGAATCGAGAGCCAACGGTAAGTTTTCTATGTTAAACCATTACACCATTGAAAAACTGGTTACGTTTGCAATCGAAAGAAAAATGACTATAGTTGAAGAGGTAATGGCCCCTAAACTATGTTCTGGGATGAAAGTTACAGCTTCAGTGAAATCCGTTTGCAAATCGGAGTGATAGATTAGAATCGAGAGCCAACGGTAAGTTTTCTATGTTAAACCATTACACCATTGAAAAACTGGTTACGTTTGCAATCGAAAGAAAAATGACTATAGTTGAAGAGGTAATGGCCCCTAAACTATGTTCTGGGATGAAAGTTACAGCTTCAGTGAAATCCGTTTGCAAATCGGAGTGATAGATTAGAATCGAGAGCCAACGGTAAGTTTTCTATGTTAAACCATTACACCATTGAAAAACTGGTTACGTTTGCAATCGAAAGAAAAATGACTATAGTTGAAGAGGTAATGGCCCCTAAACTATGTTCTGGGATGAAAGTTACAGCTTCAGTGAAATCCGTTTGCAAATCGGAGTGATAGATTAGAATCGAGAGCCAACGGTAAGTTTTCTATGTTAAACCATTACACCATTGAAAAACTGGTTACGTTTGCAATCGAAAGAAAAATGACTATAGTTGAAGAGGTAATGGCCCCTAAACTATGTTCTGGGATGAAAGTTACAGCTTCAGTGAAATCCGTTTGCAAATCGGAGTGATAGATTAGAATCGAGAGCCAACGGTAAGTTTTCTATGTTAAACCATTACACCATTGAAAAACTGGTTACGTTTGCAATCGAAAGAAAAATGACTATAGTTGAAGAGGTAATGGCCCCTAAACTATGTTCTGGGATGAAAGTTACAGCTTCAGTGAAATCCGTTTGCAAATCGGAGTGATAGATTAGAATCGAGAGCCAACGGTAAGTTTTCTATGTTAAACCATTACACCATTGAAAAACTGGTTACGTTTGCAATCGAAAGAAAAATGACTATAGTTGAAGAGGTAATGGCCCCTAAACTATGTTCTGGGATGAAAGTTACAGCTTCAGTGAAATCCGTTTGCAAATCGGAGTGATAGATTAGAATCGAGAGCCAACGGTAAGTTTTCTATGTTAAACCATTACACCATTGAAAAACTGGTTACGTTTGCAATCGAAAGAAAAATGACTATAGTTGAAGAGGTAATGGCCCCTAAACTATGTTCTGGGATGAAAGTTACAGCTTCAGTGAAATCCGTTTGCAAATCGGAGTGATAGATTAGAATCGAGAGCCAACGGTAAGTTTTCTATGTTAAACCATTACACCATTGAAAAACTGGTTACGTTTGCAATCGAAAGAAAAATGACTATAGTTGAAGAGGTAATGGCCCCTAAACTATGTTCTGGGATGAAAGTTACAGCTTCAGTGAAATCCGTTTGCAAATCGGAGTGATAGATTAGAATCGAGAGCCAACGGTAAGTTTTCTATGTTAAACCATTACACCATTGAAAAACTGGTTACGTTTGCAATCGAAAGAAAAATGACTATAGTTGAAGAGGTAATGGCCCCTAAACTATGTTCTGGGATGAAAGTTACAGCTTCAGTGAAATCCGTTTGCAAATCGGAGTGATAGATTAGAATCGAGAGCCAACGGTAAGTTTTCTATGTTAAACCATTACACCATTGAAAAACTGGTTACGTTTGCAATCGAAAGAAAAATGACTATAGTTGAAGAGGTAATGGCCCCTAAACTATGTTCTGGGATGAAAGTTACAGCTTCAGTGAAATCCGTTTGCAAATCGGAGTGATAGATTAGAATCGAGAGCCAACGGTAAGTTTTCTATGTTAAACCATTACACCATTGAAAAACTGGTTACGTTTGCAATCGAAAGAAAAATGACTATAGTTGAAGAGGTAATGGCCCCTAAACTATGTTCTGGGATGAAAGTTACAGCTTCAGTGAAATCCGTTTGCAAATCGGAGTGATAGATTAGAATCGAGAGCCAACGGTAAGTTTTCTATGTTAAACCATTACACCATTGAAAAACTGGTTACGTTTGCAATCGAAAGAAAAATGACTATAGTTGAAGAGGTAATGGCCCCTAAACTATGTTCTGGGATGAAAGTTACAGCTTCAGTGAAATCCGTTTGCAAATCGGAGTGATAGATTAGAATCGAGAGCCAACGGTAAGTTTTCTATGTTAAACCATTACACCATTGAAAAACTGGTTACGTTTGCAATCGAAAGAAAAATGACTATAGTTGAAGAGGTAATGGCCCCTAAACTATGTTCTGGGATGAAAGTTACAGCTTCAGTGAAATCCGTTTGCAAATCGGAGTGATAGATTAGAATCGAGAGCCAACGGTAAGTTTTCTATGTTAAACCATTACACCATTGAAAAACTGGTTACGTTTGCAATCGAAAGAAAAATGACTATAGTTGAAGAGGTAATGGCCCCTAAACTATGTTCTGGGATGAAAGTTACAGCTTCAGTGAAATCCGTTTGCAAATCGGAGTGATAGATTAGAATCGAGAGCCAACGGTAAGTTTTCTATGTTAAACCATTACACCATTGAAAAACTGGTTACGTTTGCAATCGAAAGAAAAATGACTATAGTTGAAGAGGTAATGGCCCCTAAACTATGTTCTGGGATGAAAGTTACAGCTTCAGTGAAATCCGTTTGCAAATCGGAGTGATAGATTAGAATCGAGAGCCAACGGTAAGTTTTCTATGTTAAACCATTACACCATTGAAAAACTGGTTACGTTTGCAATCGAAAGAAAAATGACTATAGTTGAAGAGGTAATGGCCCCTAAACTATGTTCTGGGATGAAAGTTACAGCTTCAGTGAAATCCGTTTGCAAATCGGAGTGATAGATTAGAATCGAGAGCCAACGGTAAGTTTTCTATGTTAAACCATTACACCATTGAAAAACTGGTTACGTTTGCAATCGAAAGAAAAATGACTATAGTTGAAGAGGTAATGGCCCCTAAACTATGTTCTGGGATGAAAGTTACAGCTTCAGTGAAATCCGTTTGCAAATCGGAGTGATAGATTAGAATCGAGAGCCAACGGTAAGTTTTCTATGTTAAACCATTACACCATTGAAAAACTGGTTACGTTTGCAATCGAAAGAAAAATGACTATAGTTGAAGAGGTAATGGCCCCTAAACTATGTTCTGGGATGAAAGTTACAGCTTCAGTGAAATCCGTTTGCAAATCGGAGTGATAGATTAGAATCGAGAGCCAACGGTAAGTTTTCTATGTTAAACCATTACACCATTGAAAAACTGGTTACGTTTGCAATCGAAAGAAAAATGACTATAGTTGAAGAGGTAATGGCCCCTAAACTATGTTCTGGGATGAAAGTTACAGCTTCAGTGAAATCCGTTTGCAAATCGGAGTGATAGATTAGAATCGAGAGCCAACGGTAAGTTTTCTATGTTAAACCATTACACCATTGAAAAACTGGTTACGTTTGCAATCGAAAGAAAAATGACTATAGTTGAAGAGGTAATGGCCCCTAAACTATGTTCTGGGATGAAAGTTACAGCTTCAGTGAAATCCGTTTGCAAATCGGAGTGATAGATTAGAATCGAGAGCCAACGGTAAGTTTTCTATGTTAAACCATTACACCATTGAAAAACTGGTTACGTTTGCAATCGAAAGAAAAATGACTATAGTTGAAGAGGTAATGGCCCCTAAACTATGTTCTGGGATGAAAGTTACAGCTTCAGTGAAATCCGTTTGCAAATCGGAGTGATAGATTAGAATCGAGAGCCAACGGTAAGTTTTCTATGTTAAACCATTACACCATTGAAAAACTGGTTACGTTTGCAATCGAAAGAAAAATGACTATAGTTGAAGAGGTAATGGCCCCTAAACTATGTTCTGGGATGAAAGTTACAGCTTCAGTGAAATCCGTTTGCAAATCGGAGTGATAGATTAGAATCGAGAGCCAACGGTAAGTTTTCTATGTTAAACCATTACACCATTGAAAAACTGGTTACGTTTGCAATCGAAAGAAAAATGACTATAGTTGAAGAGGTAATGGCCCCTAAACTATGTTCTGGGATGAAAGTTACAGCTTCAGTGAAATCCGTTTGCAAATCGGAGTGATAGATTAGAATCGAGAGCCAACGGTAAGTTTTCTATGTTAAACCATTACACCATTGAAAAACTGGTTACGTTTGCAATCGAAAGAAAAATGACTATAGTTGAAGAGGTAATGGCCCCTAAACTATGTTCTGGGATGAAAGTTACAGCTTCAGTGAAATCCGTTTGCAAATCGGAGTGATAGATTAGAATCGAGAGCCAACGGTAAGTTTTCTATGTTAAACCATTACACCATTGAAAAACTGGTTACGTTTGCAATCGAAAGAAAAATGACTATAGTTGAAGAGGTAATGGCCCCTAAACTATGTTCTGGGATGAAAGTTACAGCTTCAGTGAAATCCGTTTGCAAATCGGAGTGATAGATTAGAATCGAGAGCCAACGGTAAGTTTTCTATGTTAAACCATTACACCATTGAAAAACTGGTTACGTTTGCAATCGAAAGAAAAATGACTATAGTTGAAGAGGTAATGGCCCCTAAACTATGTTCTGGGATGAAAGTTACAGCTTCAGTGAAATCCGTTTGCAAATCGGAGTGATAGATTAGAATCGAGAGCCAACGGTAAGTTTTCTATGTTAAACCATTACACCATTGAAAAACTGGTTACGTTTGCAATCGAAAGAAAAATGACTATAGTTGAAGAGGTAATGGCCCCTAAACTATGTTCTGGGATGAAAGTTACAGCTTCAGTGAAATCCGTTTGCAAATCGGAGTGATAGATTAGAATCGAGAGCCAACGGTAAGTTTTCTATGTTAAACCATTACACCATTGAAAAACTGGTTACGTTTGCAATCGAAAGAAAAATGACTATAGTTGAAGAGGTAATGGCCCCTAAACTATGTTCTGGGATGAAAGTTACAGCTTCAGTGAAATCCGTTTGCAAATCGGAGTGATAGATTAGAATCGAGAGCCAACGGTAAGTTTTCTATGTTAAACCATTACACCATTGAAAAACTGGTTACGTTTGCAATCGAAAGAAAAATGACTATAGTTGAAGAGGTAATGGCCCCTAAACTATGTTCTGGGATGAAAGTTACAGCTTCAGTGAAATCCGTTTGCAAATCGGAGTGATAGATTAGAATCGAGAGCCAACGGTAAGTTTTCTATGTTAAACCATTACACCATTGAAAAACTGGTTACGTTTGCAATCGAAAGAAAAATGACTATAGTTGAAGAGGTAATGGCCCCTAAACTATGTTCTGGGATGAAAGTTACAGCTTCAGTGAAATCCGTTTGCAAATCGGAGTGATAGATTAGAATCGAGAGCCAACGGTAAGTTTTCTATGTTAAACCATTACACCATTGAAAAACTGGTTACGTTTGCAATCGAAAGAAAAATGACTATAGTTGAAGAGGTAATGGCCCCTAAACTATGTTCTGGGATGAAAGTTACAGCTTCAGTGAAATCCGTTTGCAAATCGGAGTGATAGATTAGAATCGAGAGCCAACGGTAAGTTTTCTATGTTAAACCATTACACCATTGAAAAACTGGTTACGTTTGCAATCGAAAGAAAAATGACTATAGTTGAAGAGGTAATGGCCCCTAAACTATGTTCTGGGATGAAAGTTACAGCTTCAGTGAAATCCGTTTGCAAATCGGAGTGATAGATTAGAATCGAGAGCCAACGGTAAGTTTTCTATGTTAAACCATTACACCATTGAAAAACTGGTTACGTTTGCAATCGAAAGAAAAATGACTATAGTTGAAGAGGTAATGGCCCCTAAACTATGTTCTGGGATGAAAGTTACAGCTTCAGTGAAATCCGTTTGCAAATCGGAGTGATAGATTAGAATCGAGAGCCAACGGTAAGTTTTCTATGTTAAACCATTACACCATTGAAAAACTGGTTACGTTTGCAATCGAAAGAAAAATGACTATAGTTGAAGAGGTAATGGCCCCTAAACTATGTTCTGGGATGAAAGTTACAGCTTCAGTGAAATCCGTTTGCAAATCGGAGTGATAGATTAGAATCGAGAGCCAACGGTAAGTTTTCTATGTTAAACCATTACACCATTGAAAAACTGGTTACGTTTGCAATCGAAAGAAAAATGACTATAGTTGAAGAGGTAATGGCCCCTAAACTATGTTCTGGGATGAAAGTTACAGCTTCAGTGAAATCCGTTTGCAAATCGGAGTGATAGATTAGAATCGAGAGCCAACGGTAAGTTTTCTATGTTAAACCATTACACCATTGAAAAACTGGTTACGTTTGCAATCGAAAGAAAAATGACTATAGTTGAAGAGGTAATGGCCCCTAAACTATGTTCTGGGATGAAAGTTACAGCTTCAGTGAAATCCGTTTGCAAATCGGAGTGATAGATTAGAATCGAGAGCCAACGGTAAGTTTTCTATGTTAAACCATTACACCATTGAAAAACTGGTTACGTTTGCAATCGAAAGAAAAATGACTATAGTTGAAGAGGTAATGGCCCCTAAACTATGTTCTGGGATGAAAGTTACAGCTTCAGTGAAATCCGTTTGCAAATCGGAGTGATAGATTAGAATCGAGAGCCAACGGTAAGTTTTCTATGTTAAACCATTACACCATTGAAAAACTGGTTACGTTTGCAATCGAAAGAAAAATGACTATAGTTGAAGAGGTAATGGCCCCTAAACTATGTTCTGGGATGAAAGTTACAGCTTCAGTGAAATCCGTTTGCAAATCGGAGTGATAGATTAGAATCGAGAGCCAACGGTAAGTTTTCTATGTTAAACCATTACACCATTGAAAAACTGGTTACGTTTGCAATCGAAAGAAAAATGACTATAGTTGAAGAGGTAATGGCCCCTAAACTATGTTCTGGGATGAAAGTTACAGCTTCAGTGAAATCCGTTTGCAAATCGGAGTGATAGATTAGAATCGAGAGCCAACGGTAAGTTTTCTATGTTAAACCATTACACCATTGAAAAACTGGTTACGTTTGCAATCGAAAGAAAAATGACTATAGTTGAAGAGGTAATGGCCCCTAAACTATGTTCTGGGATGAAAGTTACAGCTTCAGTGAAATCCGTTTGCAAATCGGAGTGATAGATTAGAATCGAGAGCCAACGGTAAGTTTTCTATGTTAAACCATTACACCATTGAAAAACTGGTTACGTTTGCAATCGAAAGAAAAATGACTATAGTTGAAGAGGTAATGGCCCCTAAACTATGTTCTGGGATGAAAGTTACAGCTTCAGTGAAATCCGTTTGCAAATCGGAGTGATAGATTAGAATCGAGAGCCAACGGTAAGTTTTCTATGTTAAACCATTACACCATTGAAAAACTGGTTACGTTTGCAATCGAAAGAAAAATGACTATAGTTGAAGAGGTAATGGCCCCTAAACTATGTTCTGGGATGAAAGTTACAGCTTCAGTGAAATCCGTTTGCAAATCGGAGTGATAGATTAGAATCGAGAGCCAACGGTAAGTTTTCTATGTTAAACCATTACACCATTGAAAAACTGGTTACGTTTGCAATCGAAAGAAAAATGACTATAGTTGAAGAGGTAATGGCCCCTAAACTATGTTCTGGGATGAAAGTTACAGCTTCAGTGAAATCCGTTTGCAAATCGGAGTGATAGATTAGAATCGAGAGCCAACGGTAAGTTTTCTATGTTAAACCATTACACCATTGAAAAACTGGTTACGTTTGCAATCGAAAGAAAAATGACTATAGTTGAAGAGGTAATGGCCCCTAAACTATGTTCTGGGATGAAAGTTACAGCTTCAGTGAAATCCGTTTGCAAATCGGAGTGATAGATTAGAATCGAGAGCCAACGGTAAGTTTTCTATGTTAAACCATTACACCATTGAAAAACTGGTTACGTTTGCAATCGAAAGAAAAATGACTATAGTTGAAGAGGTAATGGCCCCTAAACTATGTTCTGGGATGAAAGTTACAGCTTCAGTGAAATCCGTTTGCAAATCGGAGTGATAGATTAGAATCGAGAGCCAACGGTAAGTTTTCGTATGTTAAACCATTACACCATTGAAAAACTGGTTACGTTTGCAATCGAAAGAAAAATGACTATAGTTGAAGAGGTAATGGCCCCTAAACTATGTTCTGGGATGAAAGTTACAGCTTCAGTGAAATCCGTTTGCAAATCGGAGTGATAGATTAGAATCGAGAGCCAACGGTAAGTTTTCTATGTTAAACCATTACACCATTGAAAAACTGGTTACGTTTGCAATCGAAAGAAAAATGACTATAGTTGAAGAGGTAATGGCCCCTAAACTATGTTCTGGGATGAAAGTTACAGCTTCAGTGAAATCCGTTTGCAAATCGGAGTGATAGATTAGAATCGAGAGCCAACGGTAAGTTTTCTATGTTAAACCATTACACCATTGAAAAACTGGTTACGTTTGCAATCGAAAGAAAAATGACTATAGTTGAAGAGGTAATGGCCCCTAAACTATGTTCTGGGATGAAAGTTACAGCTTCAGTGAAATCCGTTTGCAAATCGGAGTGATAGATTAGAATCGAGAGCCAACGGTAAGTTTTCTATGTTAAACCATTACACCATTGAAAAACTGGTTACGTTTGCAATCGAAAGAAAAATGACTATAGTTGAAGAGGTAATGGCCCCTAAACTATGTTCTGGGATGAAAGTTACAGCTTCAGTGAAATCCGTTTGCAAATCGGAGTGATAGATTAGAATCGAGAGCCAACGGTAAGTTTTCTATGTTAAACCATTACACCATTGAAAAACTGGTTACGTTTGCAATCGAAAGAAAAATGACTATAGTTGAAGAGGTAATGGCCCCTAAACTATGTTCTGGGATGAAAGTTACAGCTTCAGTGAAATCCGTTTGCAAATCGGAGTGATAGATTAGAATCGAGAGCCAACGGTAAGTTTTCTATGTTAAACCATTACACCATTGAAAAACTGGTTACGTTTGCAATCGAAAGAAAAATGACTATAGTTGAAGAGGTAATGGCCCCTAAACTATGTTCTGGGATGAAAGTTACAGCTTCAGTGAAATCCGTTTGCAAATCGGAGTGATAGATTAGAATCGAGAGCCAACGGTAAGTTTTCTATGTTAAACCATTACACCATTGAAAAACTGGTTACGTTTGCAATCGAAAGAAAAATGACTATAGTTGAAGAGGTAATGGCCCCTAAACTATGTTCTGGGATGAAAGTTACAGCTTCAGTGAAATCCGTTTGCAAATCGGAGTGATAGATTAGAATCGAGAGCCAACGGTAAGTTTTCTATGTTAAACCATTACACCATTGAAAAACTGGTTACGTTTGCAATCGAAAGAAAAATGACTATAGTTGAAGAGGTAATGGCCCCTAAACTATGTTCTGGGATGAAAGTTACAGCTTCAGTGAAATCCGTTTGCAAATCGGAGTGATAGATTAGAATCGAGAGCCAACGGTAAGTTTTCTATGTTAAACCATTACACCATTGAAAAACTGGTTACGTTTGCAATCGAAAGAAAAATGACTATAGTTGAAGAGGTAATGGCCCCTAAACTATGTTCTGGGATGAAAGTTACAGCTTCAGTGAAATCCGTTTGCAAATCGGAGTGATAGATTAGAATCGAGAGCCAACGGTAAGTTTTCTATGTTAAACCATTACACCATTGAAAAACTGGTTACGTTTGCAATCGAAAGAAAAATGACTATAGTTGAAGAGGTAATGGCCCCTAAACTATGTTCTGGGATGAAAGTTACAGCTTCAGTGAAATCCGTTTGCAAATCGGAGTGATAGATTAGAATCGAGAGCCAACGGTAAGTTTTCTATGTTAAACCATTACACCATTGAAAAACTGGTTACGTTTGCAATCGAAAGAAAAATGACTATAGTTGAAGAGGTAATGGCCCCTAAACTATGTTCTGGGATGAAAGTTACAGCTTCAGTGAAATCCGTTTGCAAATCGGAGTGATAGATTAGAATCGAGAGCCAACGGTAAGTTTTCTATGTTAAACCATTACACCATTGAAAAACTGGTTACGTTTGCAATCGAAAGAAAAATGACTATAGTTGAAGAGGTAATGGCCCCTAAACTATGTTCTGGGATGAAAGTTACAGCTTCAGTGAAATCCGTTTGCAAATCGGAGTGATAGATTAGAATCGAGAGCCAACGGTAAGTTTTCTATGTTAAACCATTACACCATTGAAAAACTGGTTACGTTTGCAATCGAAAGAAAAATGACTATAGTTGAAGAGGTAATGGCCCCTAAACTATGTTCTGGGATGAAAGTTACAGCTTCAGTGAAATCCGTTTGCAAATCGGAGTGATAGATTAGAATCGAGAGCCAACGGTAAGTTTTCTATGTTAAACCATTACACCATTGAAAAACTGGTTACGTTTGCAATCGAAAGAAAAATGACTATAGTTGAAGAGGTAATGGCCCCTAAACTATGTTCTGGGATGAAAGTTACAGCTTCAGTGAAATCCGTTTGCAAATCGGAGTGATAGATTAGAATCGAGAGCCAACGGTAAGTTTTCTATGTTAAACCATTACACCATTGAAAAACTGGTTACGTTTGCAATCGAAAGAAAAATGACTATAGTTGAAGAGGTAATGGCCCCTAAACTATGTTCTGGGATGAAAGTTACAGCTTCAGTGAAATCCGTTTGCAAATCGGAGTGATAGATTAGAATCGAGAGCCAACGGTAAGTTTTCTATGTTAAACCATTACACCATTGAAAAACTGGTTACGTTTGCAATCGAAAGAAAAATGACTATAGTTGAAGAGGTAATGGCCCCTAAACTATGTTCTGGGATGAAAGTTACAGCTTCAGTGAAATCCGTTTGCAAATCGGAGTGATAGATTAGAATCGAGAGCCAACGGTAGAGTTTTCTATGTTAAACCATTACACCATTGAAAAACTGGTTACGTTTGCAATCGAAAGAAAAATGACTATAGTTGAAGAGGTAATGGCCCCTAAACTATGTTCTGGGATGAAAGTTACAGCTTCAGTGAAATCCGTTTGCAAATCGGAGTGATAGATTAGAATCGAGAGCCAACGGTAAGTTTTCTATGTTAAACCATTACACCATTGAAAAACTGGTTACGTTTGCAATCGAAAGAAAAATGACTATAGTTGAAGAGGTAATGGCCCCTAAACTATGTTCTGGGATGAAAGTTACAGCTTCAGTGAAATCCGTTTGCAAATCGGAGTGATAGATTAGAATCGAGAGCCAACGGTAAGTTTTCTATGTTAAACCATTACACCATTGAAAAACTGGTTACGTTTGCAATCGAAAGAAAAATGACTATAGTTGAAGAGGTAATGGCCCCTAAACTATGTTCTGGGATGAAAGTTACAGCTTCAGTGAAATCCGTTTGCAAATCGGAGTGATAGATTAGAATCGAGAGCCAACGGTAAGTTTTCTATGTTAAACCATTACACCATTGAAAAACTGGTTACGTTTGCAATCGAAAGAAAAATGACTATAGTTGAAGAGGTAATGGCCCCTAAACTATGTTCTGGGATGAAAGTTACAGCTTCAGTGAAATCCGTTTGCAAATCGGAGTGATAGATTAGAATCGAGAGCCAACGGTAAGTTTTCTATGTTAAACCATTACACCATTGAAAAACTGGTTACGTTTGCAATCGAAAGAAAAATGACTATAGTTGAAGAGGTAATGGCCCCTAAACTATGTTCTGGGATGAAAGTTACAGCTTCAGTGAAATCCGTTTGCAAATCGGAGTGATAGATTAGAATCGAGAGCCAACGGTAAGTTTTCTATGTTAAACCATTACACCATTGAAAAACTGGTTACGTTTGCAATCGAAAGAAAAATGACTATAGTTGAAGAGGTAATGGCCCCTAAACTATGTTCTGGGATGAAAGTTACAGCTTCAGTGAAATCCGTTTGCAAATCGGAGTGATAGATTAGAATCGAGAGCCAACGGTAAGTTTTCTATGTTAAACCATTACACCATTGAAAAACTGGTTACGTTTGCAATCGAAAGAAAAATGACTATAGTTGAAGAGGTAATGGCCCCTAAATTCTGGGGATGGAAAGTTACAGCTTCAGTGAAATCCCGTTTGCAAATCGGAGTGATAGATTAGAATCGAGAGCCAACGGTAGATTTTGTATGTTAAACCATTACACCATTGAAAAACTGGTTACGTTTGCAATCGAAAAGAAAAATGACTATAGTTGAAGAGGTAATGGCCCCTAAACTATGTTCTGGGATGAAAGTTACAGCTTCAGTGAAATCCGTTTGCAAATCGGAGTGATAGATTAGAATCGAGAGCCAACGGTAAGTTTTCTATGTTAAACCATTACACCATTGAAAAACTGGTTTACGTTGCAATCGAAAGAAAAATGACTATAGTTGAAGAGGTAATGGCCCCTAAACTATGTTCTGGGATGAAAGTTACAGCTTCAGTGAAATCCGTTTGCAAATCGGAGTGATAGATTAGAATCGAGAGCCAACGGTAAGTTTTCTATGTTAAACCATTACACCATTGAAAAACTGGTTACGTTTGCAATCGAAAGAAAAATGACTATAGTTGAAGAGGTAATGGCCCCTAAACTATGTTCTGGGATGAAAGTTACAGCTTCAGTGAAATCCGTTTGCAAATCGGAGTGATAGATTAGAATCGAGAGCCAACGGTAAGTTTTGTATGTTAAACCATTACACCATTGAAAAACTGGTTACGTTTGCAATCGAAAGAAAAATGACTATAGTTGAAGAGGTAATGGCCCCTAAACTATGTTCTGGGATGAAAGTTACAGCTTCAGTGAAATCCGTTTGCAAATCGGAGTGATAGATTAGAATCGAGAGCCAACGGTAAGTTTTTCTATGTTAAACCATTACACCATTGAAAAACTGGTTACGTTTGCAATCGAAAGAAAAATGACTATAGTTGAAGAGGTAATGGCCCCTAAACTATGTTCTGGGATGAAAGTTACAGCTTCAGTGAAATCCGTTTGCAAATCGGAGTGATAGATTAGAATCGAGAGCCAACGGTAAGTTTTTATGTTAAACCATTACACCATTGAAAAACTGGTTACGTTTGCAATCGAAAGAAAAATGACTATAGTTGAAGAGGTAATGGCCCCTAAACTATGTTCTGGGATGAAAGTTCACAGCTTCAGTGAAATCCGTTTGCAAATCGGAGTGATAGATTAGAATCGAGAGCCAACGGTAGATTTTGTATGTTAAACCATTACACCATTGAAAAACTGGTTACGTTTGCAATCGAAAGAAAAAATGACTATAGTTGAAGAGGTAATGGCCCCTAAACTATGTTCTGGGATGAAAGTTACAGCTTCAGTGAAATCCGTTTTGCAAATCGGAGTGATAGATTAGAATCGAGAGCCAACGGTAAGTTTTGTATGTTAAACCATTACACCATGAAAAACTGGTTACGTTTGCAATCGAAAGAAAAATGATTATAGTTGAAGAGGTAATGGCCCCTAAACTATGTTCTGGGATGAAAGTTACAGCTTCAGTGAAATCCGTTTGCAAATCGGAGTGATAGATTAGAATCGAGAGCCAACGGTAAGTTTTCTATGTTAAACCATTACACCATTGAAAAACTGGTTACGTTTGCAATCGAAAGAAAAATGACTATAGTTGAAGAGGTAATGGCCCCTAAACTATGTTCTGGGATGAAAGTTACAGCTTCAGTGAAATCCGTTTGCAAATCGGAGTGATAGATTAGAATCGAGAGCCAACGGTAAGTTTTCTATGTTAAACCATTACACCATTGAAAAACTGGTTACGTTTGCAATCGAAAGAAAAATGACTATAGTTGAAGAGGTAATGGCCCCTAAACTATGTTCTGGGATGAAAGTTACAGCTTCAGTGAAATCCGTTTGCAAATCGGAGTGATAGATTAGAATCGAGAGCCAACGGTAGTTTTCTATGTTAAACCATTACACCATTGAAAAACTGGTTACGTTTGCAATCGAAAGAAAAATGACTATAGTTGAAGAGGTAATGGCCCCTAAACTATGTTCTGGGATGAAAGTTACAGCTTCAGTGAAATCCGTTTGCAAATCGGAGTGATAGATTAGAATCGAGAGCCAACGGTAAGTTTTCTATGTTAAACCATTACACCATTGAAAAACTGGTTACCGTTTGCAATCGAAAGAAAAATGACTATAGTTGAAGAGGTAATGGCCCCTAAACTATGTTCTGGGATGAAAGTTACAGCTTCAGTGAAATCCGTTTGCAAATCGGAGTGATAGATTAGAATCGAGAGCCAACGGTAAGTTTTCTATGTTAAACCATTACACCATTGAAAAACTGGTTACGTTTGCAATCGAAAGAAAAATGACTATAGTTGAAGAGGTAATGGCCCCTAAACTATGTTCTGGGATGAAAGTTACAGCTTCAGTGAAATCCGTTTGCAAATCGGAGTGATAGATTAGAATCGAGAGCCAACGGTAGGTTTTGTATGTTAAACCATTACACCATTGAAAAACTGGTTACGTTTGTAATCGAAAGAAAAATGATTATAGTTGAAGAGGTAATGGCCCCTAAACTATGTTCTGGGATGAAAGTTACAGCTTCAGTGAAATCCGTTTGCAAATCGGAGTGATAGATTAGAATCGAGAGCCAACGGTAAGTTTTCTATGTTAAACCATTACACCATTGAAAAACTGGTTACGTTTGCAATCGAAAGAAAAATGACTATAGTTGAAGAGGTAATGGCCCCTAAACTATGTTCTGGGATGAAAGTTACAGCTTCAGTGAAATCCGTTTGCAAATCGGAGTGATAGATTAGAATCGAGAGCCAACGGTAAGTTTTCTATGTTAAACCATTACACCATTGAAAAACTGGTTACGTTTGCAATCGAAAGAAAAATGACTATAGTTGAAGAGGTAATGGCCCCTAAACTATGTTCTGGGATGAAAGTTACAGCTTCAGTGAAATCCGTTTGCAAATCGGAGTGATAGATTAGAATCGAGAGCCAACGGTAGGTTTTGTATGTTAAACCATTACACCATTGAAAAACTGGTTACGTTTGCAATCGAAAGAAAAATGATTATAGTTGAAGAGGTAATGGCCCCTAAACTATGTTCTGGGATGAAAGTTACAGCTTCAGTGAAATCCGTTTGCAAATCGGAGTGATAGATTAGAATCGAGAGCCAACGGTAAGTTTTCTATGTTAAACCATTACACCATTGAAAAACTGGTTACGTTTGCAATCGAAAGAAAAATGACTATAGTTGAAGAGGTAATGGCCCCTAAACTATGTTCTGGGATGAAAGTTACAGCTTCAGTGAAATCCGTTTGCAAATCGGAGTGATAGATTAGAATCGAGAGCCAACGGTAGGTTTTGTATGTTAAACCATTACACCACTGAAAAACTGGTTACGTTTGCAATCGAAAGAAAAATGATTATAGTTGAAGAGGTAATGGCCCCTAAACTATGTTCTGGGATGAAAGTTACAGCTTCAGTGAAATCCGTTTGCAAATCGGAGTGATAGATTAGAATCGAGAGCCAACGGTAAGTTTTCTATGTTAAACCATTACACCATTGAAAAACTGGTTACGTTTGCAATCGAAAGAAAAATGACTATAGTTGAAGAGGTAATGGCCCCTAAACTATGTTCTGGGATGAAAGTTACAGCTTCAGTGAAATCCGTTTGCAAATCGGAGTGATAGATTAGAATCGAGAGCCAACGGTAAGTTTTCTATGTTAAACCATTACACCATTGAAAAACTGGTTACGTTTGCAATCGAAAGAAAAATGACTATAGTTGAAGAGGTAATGGCCCCTAAACTATGTTCTGGGATGAAAGTTACAGCTTCAGTGAAATCCGTTTGCAAATCGGAGTGATAGATTAGAATCGAGAGCCAACGGTAAGTTTTCTATGTTAAACCATTACACCATTGAAAAACTGGTTACGTTTGCAATCGAAAGAAAAATGACTATAGTTGAAGAGGTAATGGCCCCTAAACTATGTTCTGGGATGAAAGTTACAGCTTCAGTGAAATCCGTTTGCAAATCGGAGTGATAGATTAGAATCGAGAGCCAACGGTAGATTTTGTATGTTAAACCATTACCACCATTGAAAAACTGGTTACGTTGCAATCGAAAGAAAAATGACTATAGTTGAAGAGGTAATGGCCCCTAAACTATGTTCTGGGATGAAAGTTACAGCTTCAGTGAAATCCGTTTGCAAATCGGAGTGATAGATTAGAATCGAGAGCCAACGGTAAGTTTTCTATGTTAAACCATTACACCATTGAAAAACTGGTTACGTTTGCAATCGAAAGAAAAATGACTATAGTTGAAGAGGTAATGGCCCCTAAACTATGTTCTGGGATGAAATTTACAGCTTCAGTGAAATCCGTTTGCAAATCGGAGTGATAGATTAGAATCGAGAGCCAACGGTAAGTTTTCTATGTTAAACCATTACACCATTGAAAAACTGGTTACGTTTGCAATCGAAAGAAAAATGACTATAGTTGAAGAGGTAATGGCCCCTAAACTATGTTCTGGGATGAAAGTTACAGCTTCAGTGAAATCCGTTTGCAAATCGGAGTGATAGATTAGAATCGAGAGCCAACGGTAAGTTTTGTATGTTAAACCATTACGCCATTGAAAAACTGGTTACGTTTGCAATCGAAAGAAAAATGACTATAGTTGAAGAGGTAATGGCCCCTAAACTATGTTCTGGGATGAAAGTTACAGCTTCAGTGAAATCCGTTTGCAAATCGGAGTGATAGATTAGAATCGAGAGCCAACGGTAAGTTTTCTATGTTAAACCATTACACCATTGAAAAACTGGTTACGTTTGCAATCGAAAGAAAAATGACTATAGTTGAAGAGGTAATGGCCCCTAAACTATGTTCTGGGATGAAAGTTACAGCTTCAGTGAAATCCGTTTGCAAATCGGAGTGATAGATTAGAATCGAGAGCCAACGGTAAGTTTTCTATGTTAAACCATTACACCATTGAAAAACTGGTTACGTTTGCAATCGAAAGAAAAATGACTATAGTTGAAGAGGTAATGGCCCCTAAACTATGTTCTGGATGAAAGTTACAGCTTCAGTGAAATCCGTTTGCAAATCGGAGTGATAGATTAGAATCGAGAGCCAACGGTAGATTTTGTATGTTAAACCATTACACCATTGAAAAACTGGTTACGTTTGCAATCGAAAGAAAAATGACTATAGTTGAAGAGGTAATGGCCCCTAAACTATGTTCTGGGATGAAAGTTACAGCTTCAGTGAAATCCGTTTGCAAATCGGAGTGATAGATTAGAATCGAGAGCCAACGGTAAGTTTTCTATGTTAAACCATTACACCATTGAAAAACTGGTTACGTTTGCAATCGAAAGAAAAATGACTATAGTTGAAGAGGTAATGGCCCCTAAACTATGTTCTGGGATGAAATTTACAGCTTCAGTGAAATCCGTTTGCAAATCGGAGTGATAGATTAGAATCGAGAGCCAACGTAAGTTTTCTATGTTAAACCATTACACCATTGAAAAAACTGGTTACGTTTGCAATCGAAAGAAAAATGACTATAGTTGAAGAGGTAATGGCCCCTAAACTATGTTCTGGGATGAAAGTTACAGCTTCAGTGAAATCCGTTTGCAAATCGGAGTGATAGATTAGAATCGAGAGCCAACGGTAAGTTTTGTATGTTAAACCATTACGCCATTGAAAAACTGGTTACGTTTGCAATCGAAAGAAAAATGACTATAGTTGAAGAGGTAATGGCCCCTAAACTATGTTCTGGGATGAAAGTTACAGCTTCAGTGAAATCCGTTTGCAAATCGGAGTGATAGATTAGAATCGAGAGCCAACGGTAAGTTTTCTATGTTAAACCATTACACCATTGAAAAACTGGTTACGTTTGCAATCGAAAGAAAAATGACTATAGTTGAAGAGGTAATGGCCCCTAAACTATGTTCTGGGATGAAAGTTACAGCTTCAGTGAAATCCGTTTGCAAATCGGAGTGATAGATTAGAATCGAGAGCCAACGGTAAGTTTTCTATGTTAAACCATTACACCATTGAAAAACTGGTTACGTTTGCAATCGAAAGAAAAATGACTATAGTTGAGAGGTAATGGCCCCTAAACTATGTTCTGGGATGAAAGTTACAGCTTCAGTGAAATCCGTTTGCAAATCGGAGTGATAGATTAGAATCGAGAGCCAACGGTAGATTTTGTATGTTAAACCATTACACCATTGAAAAACTGGTTACGTTTGCAATCGAAAGAAAAAATGACTATAGTTGAAGAGGTAATGGCCCCTAAACTATGTTCTGGGATGAAAGTTACAGCTTCAGTGAAATCCGTTTGCAAATCGGAGTGATAGATTAGAATCGAGAGCCAACGGTAAGTTTTCTATGTTAAACCATTACACCATTGAAAAACTGGTTACGTTTGCAATCGAAAGAAAAATGACTATAGTTGAAGAGGTAATGGCCCCTAAACTATGTTCTGGGATGAAAGTTACAGCTTCAGTGAAATCCGTTTGCAAATCGGAGTGATAGATTAGAATCGAGAGCCAACGGTAAGTTTTCTATGTTAAACCATTACACCATTGAAAAACTGGTTACGTTTGCAATCGAAAGAAAAATGACTATAGTTGAAGAGGTAATGGCCCCTAAACTATGTTCTGGGATGAAAGTTACAGCTTCAGTGAAATCCGTTTGCAAATCGGAGTGATAGATTAGAATCGAGAGCCAACGGTAAGTTTTGTATGTTAAACCATTACACCATTGAAAAACTGGTTACGTTTGCAATCGAAAGAAAAATGACTATAGTTGAAGAGGTAATGGCCCCTAAACTATGTTCTGGGATGAAAGTTACAGCTTCAGTGAAATCCGTTTGCAAATCGGAGTGATAGATTAGAATCGAGAGCCAACGGTAAGTTTTCTATGTTAAACCATTACACCATTGAAAAACTGGTTACGTTTGCAATCGAAAGAAAAATGACTATAGTTGAAGAGGTAATGGCCCCTAAACTATGTTCTGGGATGAAAGTTACAGCTTCAGTGAAATCCGTTTGCAAATCGGAGTGATAGATTAGAATCGAGAGCCAACGGTAAGTTTTGTATGTTAAACCATTACACCATTGAAAAAACTGGTTACGTTTGCAATCGAAAGAAAAATGACTATAGTTGAAGAGGTAATGGCCCCTAAACTATGTTCTGGGATGAAAGTTACAGCTTCAGTGAAATCCGTTTGCAAATCGGAGTGATAGATTAGAATCGAGAGCCAACGGTAGATTTTGTATGTTAAACCATTACACCATTGAAAAACTGGTTACGTTTGCAATCGAAAGAAAAATGACTATAGTTGAAGAGGTAATGGCCCCTAAACTATGTTCTGGGATGAAAGTTACAGCTTCAGTGAAATCCGTTTGCAAATCGGAGTGATAGATTAGAATCGAGAGCCAACGGTAAGTTTTGTATGTTAAACCATTACACCATTGAAAAACTGGTTACGTTTGCAATCGAAAGAAAAATGATTATAGTTGAAGAGGTAATGGCCCCTAAACTATGTTCTGGGATGAAAGTTACAGCTTCAGTGAAATCCGTTTGCAAATCGGAGTGATAGATTAGAATCGAGAGCCAACGGTAAGTTTTCTATGTTAAACCATTACACCATGAAAAACTGGTTACGTTTGCAATCGAAAGAAAATGACTATAGTTGAAGAGGTAATGGCCCCTAAACTATGTTCTGGGATGAAAGTTACAGCTTCAGTGAAATCCGTTTGCAAATCGGAGTGATAGATTAGAATCGAGAGCCAACGGTAAGTTTTCTATGTTAAACCATTACACCATTGAAAAACTGGTTACGTTTGCAATCGAAAGAAAAATGACTATAGTTGAAGAGGTAATGGCCCCTAAACTATGTTCTGGGATGAAAGTTACAGCTTCAGTGAAATCCGTTTGCAAATCGGAGTGATAGATTAGAATCGAGAGCCAACGGTAAGTTTTCTATGTTAAACCATTACACCATTGAAAAACTGGTTACGTTTGCAATCGAAAGAAAAATGACTATAGTTGAAGAGGTAATGGCCCCTAAACTATGTTCTGGGATGAAAGTTACAGCTTCAGTGAAATCCGTTTGCAAATCGGAGTGATAGATTAGAATCGAGAGCCAACGGTAAGTTTTCTATGTTAAACCATTACACCATTGAAAAACTGGTTACGTTTGCAATCGAAAGAAAAATGACTATAGTTGAAGAGGTAATGGCCCCTAAACTATGTTCTGGGATGAAAGTTACAGCTTCAGTGAAATCCGTTTGCAAATCGGAGTGATAGATTAGAATCGAGAGCCAACGGTAAGTTTTCTATGTTAAAACCATTACACCATTGAAAAACTGGTTACGTTTGCAATCGAAAGAAAAATGACTATAGTTGAAGAGGTAATGGACCCTAAACTATGTTCTGGGATGAAAGTTACAGCTTCAGTGAAATCCGTTTGCAAATCGGAGTGATAGATTAGAATCGAGAGCCAACGGTAGGTTTTGTATGTTAAACCATTACACCATTGAAAAACTGGTTACGTTGTAATCGAAAGAAAAATGATTATAGTTGAAGAGGTAATGGCCCCTAAACTATGTTCTGGGATGAAAGTTACAGCTTCAGTGAAATCCGTTTGCAAATCGGAGTGATAGATTAGAATCGAGAGCCAACGGTAAGTTTTCTATGTTAAACCATTACACCATTGAAAAACTGGTTACGTTTGCAATCGAAAGAAAAATGACTATAGTTGAAGAGGTAATGGCCCCTAAACTATGTTCTGGGATGAAAGTTACAGCTTCAGTGAAATCCGTTTGCAAATCGGAGTGATAGATTAGAATCGAGAGCCAACGGTAAGTTTTCTATGTTAAACCATTACACCATTGAAAAACTGGTTACGTTTGCAATCGAAAGAAAAATGACTATAGTTGAAGAGGTAATGGCCCCTAAACTATGTTCTGGGATGAAAGTTACAGCTTCAGTGAAATCCGTTTGCAAATCGGAGTGATAGATTAGAATCGAGAGCCAACGGTAGGTTTTGTATGTTAAACCATTACACCATTGAAAAACTGGTTACGTTTGCAATCGAAAGAAAAATGATTATAGTTGAAGAGGTAATGGCCCCTAAACTATGTTCTGGGATGAAAGTTACAGCTTCAGTGAAATCCGTTTGCAAATCGGAGTGATAGATTAGAATCGAGAGCCAACGGTAAGTTTTCTATGTTAAACCATTACACCATTGAAAAACTGGTTACGTTTGCAATCGAAAGAAAAATGACTATAGTTGAAGAGGTAATGGCCCCTAAACTATGTTCTGGGATGAAAGTTACAGCTTCAGTGAAATCCGTTTGCAAATCGGAGTGATAGATTAGAATCGAGAGCCAACGGTAGGTTTTGTATGTTAAACCATTACACCACTGAAAAACTGGTTACGTTTGCAATCGAAAGAAAAATGATTATAGTTGAAGAGGTAATGGCCCCTAAACTATGTTCTGGGATGAAAGTTACAGCTTCAGTGAAATCCGTTTGCAAATCGGAGTGATAGATTAGAATCGAGAGCCAACGGTAAGTTTTCTATGTTAAACCATTACACCATTGAAAAACTGGTTACGTTTGCAATCGAAAGAAAAATGACTATAGTTGAAGAGGTAATGGCCCCTAAACTATGTTCTGGGATGAAAGTTACAGCTTCAGTGAAATCCGTTTGCAAATCGGAGTGATAGATTAGAATCGAGAGCCAACGGTAAGTTTTCTATGTTAAACCATTACACCATTGAAAAACTGGTTACGTTTGCAATCGAAAGAAAAATGACTATAGTTGAAGAGGTAATGGCCCCTAAACTATGTTCTGGGATGAAAGTTACAGCTTCAGTGAAATCCGTTTGCAAATCGGAGTGATAGATTAGAATCGAGAGCCAACGGTAAGTTTTTCTATGTTAACCATTACACCATTGAAAAACTGGTTACGTTTGCAATCGAAAGAAAAATGACTATAGTTGAAGAGGTAATGGCCCCTAAACTATGTTCTGGGATGAAAGTTACAGCTTCAGTGAAATCCGTTTGCAAATCGGAGTGATAGATTAGAATCGAGAGCCAACGGTAAGTTTTCTATGTAAAACTGAACCATTGAAAAACTGGTTACGTTTGCAAACGAAAGAAAAATGACTATAGTTGAAGAGGTAATGGCCCCTAAACTATGTTCTGGGATGAAAGCTACAGCTTCAGCGAAATCCGTTTGCAAATCGAGTGATAGATTAGAATCGAGAGCCAACGGTAAGTTTTGTATGTTAAACCATTACACCATTGAAAAACTGGTTACGTTTGCAATCGAAAGAAAAATGACTATAGTTGAAGAGGTAATGGCCCCTAAACTATGTTCTGGGATGAAAGTTACAGCTTCAGTGAAATCCGTTTGCAAATCGGAGTGATAGATTAGAATCGAGAGCCAACGGTAAGTTTTGTATGTTAAACCATTACACCATTGAAAAACTGGTTACGTTTGCAATCGAAAGAAAAATGACTATAGTTGAAGAGGTAATGGCCCCTAAACTATGTTCTGGGATGAAAGTTACAGCTTCAGTGAAATCCGTTTGCAAATCGGAGTGATAGATTAGAATCGAGAGCCAACGGTAAGTTTTTTATGTTAAACCATTACACCATTGAAAAACTGGTTACGTTTGCAATCGAAAGAAAAATGACTATAGTTGAAGAGGTAATGGCCCCTAAACTATGTTCTGGGATGAAAGTTACAGCTTCAGTGAAATCCGTTTGCAAATCGGAGTGATAGATTAGAATCGAGAGCCAACGGTAAGTTTTCTATGTTAAACCATTACACCATTGAAAAACTGGTTACGTTTGCAATCGAAAGAAAAATGACTATAGTTGAAGAGGTAATGGCCCCTAAACTATGTTCTGGGATGAAAGTTACAGCTTCAGTGAAATCCGTTTGCAAATCGGAGTGATAGATTAGAATCGAGAGCCAACGGTAAGTTTTCTATGTTAAACCATTACACCATTGAAAAACTGGTTACGTTTGCAATCGAAAGAAAAATGACTATAGTTGAAGAGGTAATGGCCCCTAAACTATGTTCTGGGATGAAAGTTACAGCTTCAGTGAAATCCGTTTGCAAATCGGAGTGATAGATTAGAATCGAGAGCCAACGGTAAGTTTTCTATGTTAAACCATTACACCATTGAAAAACTGGTTACGTTTGCAATCGAAAGAAAAATGACTATAGTTGAAGAGGTAATGGCCCCTAAACTATGTTCTGGGATGAAAGTTACAGCTTCAGTGAAATCCGTTTGCAAATCGGAGTGATAGATTAGAATCGAGAGCCAACGGTAAGTTTTCTATGTTAAACCATTACACCATTGAAAAACTGGTTACGTTTGCAATCGAAAGAAAAATGACTATAGTTGAAGAGGTAATGGCCCCTAAACTATGTTCTGGGATGAAAGTTACAGCTTCAGTGAAATCCGTTTGCAAATCGGAGTGATAGATTAGAATCGAGAGCCAACGGTAAGTTTTCTATGTTAAACCATTACACCATTGAAAAACTGGTTACGTTTGCAATCGAAAGAAAAATGACTATAGTTGAAGAGGTAATGGCCCCTAAACTATGTTCTGGGATGAAAGTTACAGCTTCAGTGAAATCCGTTTGCAAATCGGAGTGATAGATTAGAATCGAGAGCCAACGGTAGATTTTGTATGTTAAACCATTACACCATTGAAAAACTGGTTACGTTTGCAATCGAAAGAAAAATGACTATAGTTGAAGAGGTAATGGCCCCTAAACTATGTTCTGGGATGAAAGTTACAGCTTCAGTGAAATCCGTTTGCAAATCGGAGTGATAGATTAGAATCGAGAGCCAACGGTAAGTTTTCTATGTTAAACCATTACACCATTGAAAAACTGGTTACGTTTGCAATCGAAAGAAAAATGACTATAGTTGAAGAGGTAATGGCCCCTAAACTATGTTCTGGGATGAAATTTACAGCTTCAGTGAAATCCGTTTGCAAATCGGAGTGATAGATTAGAATCGAGAGCCAACGGTAAGTTTTCTATGTTAAACCATTACACCATTGAAAAACTGGTTACGTTTGCAATCGAAAGAAAAATGACTATAGTTGAAGAGGTAATGGCCCCTAAACTATGTTCTGGGATGAAAGTTACAGCTTCAGTGAAATCCGTTTGCAAATCGGAGTGATAGATTAGAATCGAGAGCCAACGGTAAGTTTTGTATGTTAAACCATTACGCCATTGAAAAACTGGTTACGTTTGCAATCGAAAGAAAAATGACTATAGTTGAAGAGGTAATGGCCCCTAAACTATGTTCTGGGATGAAAGTTACAGCTTCAGTGAAATCCGTTTGCAAATCGGAGTGATAGATTAGAATCGAGAGCCAACGGTAAGTTTTCTATGTTAAACCATTACACCATTGAAAAACTGGTTACGTTTGCAATCGAAAGAAAAATGACTATAGTTGAAGAGGTAATGGCCCCTAAACTATGTTCTGGGATGAAAGTTACAGCTTCAGTGAAATCCGTTTGCAAATCGGAGTGATAGATTAGAATCGAGAGCCAACGGTAAGTTTTCTATGTTAAACCATTACACCATTGAAAAACTGGTTACGTTTGCAATCGAAAGAAAAATGACTATAGTTGAAGAGGTAATGGCCCCTAAACTATGTTCTGGGATGAAAGTTACAGCTTCAGTGAAATCCGTTTGCAAATCGGAGTGATAGATTAGAATCGAGAGCCAACGGTAGATTTTGTATGTTAAACCATTACACCATTGAAAAACTGGTTACGTTTGCAATCGAAAGAAAAATGACTATAGTTGAAGAGGTAATGGCCCCTAAACTATGTTCTGGGATGAAAGTTACAGCTTCAGTGAAATCCGTTTGCAAATCGGAGTGATAGATTAGAATCGAGAGCCAACGGTAAGTTTTCTATGTTAAACCATTACACCATTGAAAAACTGGTTACGTTTGCAATCGAAAGAAAAATGACTATAGTTGAAGAGGTAATGGCCCCTAAACTATGTTCTGGGATGAAATTTACAGCTTCAGTGAAATCCGTTTGCAAATCGGAGTGATAGATTAGAATCGAGAGCCAACGGTAAGTTTGCTATGTTAAACCATTACACCATTGAAAAACTGGTTACGTTTGCAATCGAAAGAAAAATGACTATAGTTGAAGAGGTAATGGCCCCTAAACTATGTTCTGGGATGAAAGTTACAGCTTCAGTGAAATCCGTTTGCAAATCGGAGTGATAGATTAGAATCGAGAGCCAACGGTAAGTTTTGTATGTTAAACCATTACGCCATTGAAAAACTGGTTACGTTTGCAATCGAAAGAAAAATGACTATAGTTGAAGAGGTAATGGCCCCTAAACTATGTTCTGGGATGAAAGTTACAGCTTCAGTGAAATCCGTTTGCAAATCGGAGTGATAGATTAGAATCGAGAGCCAACGGTAAGTTTTCTATGTTAAACCATTACACCATTGAAAAACTGGTTACGTTTGCAATCGAAAGAAAAATGACTATAGTTGAAGAGGTAATGGCCCCTAAACTATGTTCTGGGATGAAAGTTACAGCTTCAGTGAAATCCGTTTGCAAATCGGAGTGATAGATTAGAATCGAGAGCCAACGGTAAGTTTTCTATGTTAAACCATTACACCATTGAAAAACTGGTTACGTTTGCAATCGAAAGAAAAATGACTATAGTTGAAGAGGTAATGGCCCCTAAACTATGTTCTGGGATGAAAGTTACAGCTTCAGTGAAATCCGTTTGCAAATCGGAGTGATAGATTAGAATCGAGAGCCAACGGTAGATTTTGTATGTTAAACCATTACACCATTGAAAAACTGGTTACGTTTGCAATCGAAAGAAAAATGACTATAGTTGAAGAGGTAATGGCCCCTAAACTATGTTCTGGGATGAAAGTTACAGCTTCAGTGAAATCCGTTTGCAAATCGGAGTGATAGATTAGAATCGAGAGCCAACGGTAAGTTTTCTATGTTAAACCATTACACCATTGAAAAACTGGTTACGTTTGCAATCGAAAGAAAAATGACTATAGTTGAAGAGGTAATGGCCCCTAAACTATGTTCTGGGATGAAAGTTACAGCTTCAGTGAAATCCGTTTGCAAATCGGAGTGATAGATTAGAATCGAGAGCCAACGGTAAGTTTTCTATGTTAAACCATTACACCATTGAAAAACTGGTTACGTTTGCAATCGAAAGAAAAATGATTATAGTTGAAGAGGTAATGGCCCCTAAACTATGTTCTGGGATGAAAGTTACAGCTTCAGTGAAATCCGTTTGCAAATCGGAGTGATAGATTAGAATCGAGAGCCAACGGTAAGTTTTGTATGTTAAACCATTACACCATTGAAAAACTGGTTACGTTTGCAATCGAAAGAAAAATGACTATAGTTGAAGAGGTAATGGCCCCTAAACTATGTTCTGGGATGAAAGTTACAGCTTCAGTGAAATCCGTTTGCAAATCGGAGTGATAGATTAGAATCGAGAGCCAACGGTAAGTTTTCTATGTTAAACCATTACACCATTGAAAAACTGGTTACGTTTGCAATCGAAAGAAAAATGACTATAGTTGAAGAGGTAATGGCCCCTAAACTATGTTCTGGGATGAAAGTTACAGCTTCAGTGAAATCCGTTTGCAAATCGGAGTGATAGATTAGAATCGAGAGCCAACGGTAAGTTTTGTATGTTAAACCATTACACCATTGAAAAACTGGTTACGTTTGCAATCGAAAGAAAAATGACTATAGTTGAAGAGGTAATGGCCCCTAAACTATGTTCTGGGATGAAAGTTACAGCTTCAGTGAAATCCGTTTGCAAATCGGAGTGATAGATTAGAATCGAGAGCCAACGGTAGATTTTGTATGTTAAACCATTACACCATTGAAAAACTGGTTACGTTTGCAATCGAAAGAAAAATGACTATAGTTGAAGAGGTAATGGCCCCTAAACTATGTTCTGGGATGAAAGTTACAGCTTCAGTGAAATCCGTTTGCAAATCGGAGTGATAGATTAGAATCGAGAGCCAACGGTAAGTTTTGTATGTTAAACCATTACACCATTGAAAAACTGGTTACGTTTGCAATCGAAAGAAAAATGATTATAGTTGAAGAGGTAATGGCCCCTAAACTATGTTCTGGGATGAAAGTTACAGCTTCAGTGAAATCCGTTTGCAAATCGGAGTGATAGATTAGAATCGAGAGCCAACGGTAAGTTTTCTATGTTAAACCATTACACCATTGAAAAACTGGTTACGTTTGCAATCGAAAGAAAAATGACTATAGTTGAAGAGGTAATGGCCCCTAAACTATGTTCTGGGATGAAAGTTACAGCTTCAGTGAAATCCGTTTGCAAATCGGAGTGATAGATTAGAATCGAGAGCCAACGGTAAGTTTTCTATGTTAAACCATTACACCATTGAAAAACTGGTTACGTTTGCAATCGAAAGAAAAATGACTATAGTTGAAGAGGTAATGGCCCCTAAACTATGTTCTGGGATGAAAGTTACAGCTTCAGTGAAATCCGTTTGCAAATCGGAGTGATAGATTAGAATCGAGAGCCAACGGTAAGTTTTCTATGTTAAACCATTACACCATTGAAAAACTGGTTACGTTTGCAATCGAAAGAAAAATGACTATAGTTGAAGAGGTAATGGCCCCTAAACTATGTTCTGGGATGAAAGTTACAGCTTCAGTGAAATCCGTTTGCAAATCGGAGTGATAGATTAGAATCGAGAGCCAACGGTAAGTTTTCTATGTTAAACCATTACACCATTGAAAAACTGGTTACGTTTGCAATCGAAAGAAAAATGACTATAGTTGAAGAGGTAATGGCCCCTAAACTATGTTCTGGGATGAAAGTTACAGCTTCAGTGAAATCCGTTTGCAAATCGGAGTGATAGATTAGAATCGAGAGCCAACGGTAAGTTTTCTATGTTAAACCATTACACCATTGAAAAACTGGTTACGTTTGCAATCGAAAGAAAAATGACTATAGTTGAAGAGGTAATGGCCCCTAAACTATGTTCTGGGATGAAAGTTACAGCTTCAGTGAAATCCGTTTGCAAATCGGAGTGATAGATTAGAATCGAGAGCCAACGGTAGGTTTTGTATGTTAAACCATTACACCATTGAAAAACTGGTTACGTTTGTAATCGAAAGAAAAATGATTATAGTTGAAGAGGTAATGGCCCCTAAACTATGTTCTGGGATGAAAGTTACAGCTTCAGTGAAATCCGTTTGCAAATCGGAGTGATAGATTAGAATCGAGAGCCAACGGTAAGTTTTCTATGTTAAACCATTACACCATTGAAAAACTGGTTACGTTTGCAATCGAAAGAAAAATGACTATAGTTGAAGAGGTAATGGCCCCTAAACTATGTTCTGGGATGAAAGTTACAGCTTCAGTGAAATCCGTTTGCAAATCGGAGTGATAGATTAGAATCGAGAGCCAACGGTAAGTTTTCTATGTTAAACCATTACACCATTGAAAAACTGGTTACGTTTGCAATCGAAAGAAAAATGACTATAGTTGAAGAGGTAATGGCCCCTAAACTATGTTCTGGGATGAAAGTTACAGCTTCAGTGAAATCCGTTTGCAAATCGGAGTGATAGATTAGAATCGAGAGCCAACGGTAGGTTTTGTATGTTAAACCATTACACCATTGAAAAACTGGTTACGTTTGCAATCGAAAGAAAAATGATTATAGTTGAAGAGGTAATGGCCCCTAAACTATGTTCTGGGATGAAAGTTACAGCTTCAGTGAAATCCGTTTGCAAATCGGAGTGATAGATTAGAATCGAGAGCCAACGGTAAGTTTTCTATGTTAAACCATTACACCATTGAAAAACTGGTTACGTTTGCAATCGAAAGAAAAATGACTATAGTTGAAGAGGTAATGGCCCCTAAACTATGTTCTGGGATGAAAGTTACAGCTTCAGTGAAATCCGTTTGCAAATCGGAGTGATAGATTAGAATCGAGAGCCAACGGTAGGTTTTGTATGTTAAACCATTACACCACTGAAAAACTGGTTACGTTTGCAATCGAAAGAAAAATGATTATAGTTGAAGAGGTAATGGCCCCTAAACTATGTTCTGGGATGAAAGTTACAGCTTCAGTGAAATCCGTTTGCAAATCGGAGTGATAGATTAGAATCGAGAGCCAACGGTAAGTTTTCTATGTTAAACCATTACACCATTGAAAAACTGGTTACGTTTGCAATCGAAAGAAAAATGACTATAGTTGAAGAGGTAATGGCCCCTAAACTATGTTCTGGGATGAAAGTTACAGCTTCAGTGAAATCCGTTTGCAAATCGGAGTGATAGATTAGAATCGAGAGCCAACGGTAAGTTTTCTATGTTAAACCATTACACCATTGAAAAACTGGTTACGTTTGCAATCGAAAGAAAAATGACTATAGTTGAAGAGGTAATGGCCCCTAAACTATGTTCTGGGATGAAAGTTACAGCTTCAGTGAAATCCGTTTGCAAATCGGAGTGATAGATTAGAATCGAGAGCCAACGGTAAGTTTTCTATGTTAAACCATTACACCATTGAAAAACTGGTTACGTTTGCAATCGAAAGAAAAATGACTATAGTTGAAGAGGTAATGGCCCCTAAACTATGTTCTGGGATGAAAGTTACAGCTTCAGTGAAATCCGTTTGCAAATCGGAGTGATAGATTAGAATCGAGAGCCAACGGTAAGTTTTCTATGAAAAACTGAACCATTGAAAAACTGGTTACGTTTGCAAACGAAAGAAAAATGACTATAGTTGAAGAGGTAATGGCCCCTAAACTATGTTCTGGGATGAAAGCTACAGCTTCAGCGAAATCCGTTTGCAAATCGGAGTGATAGATTAGAATCGAGAGCCAACGGTAAGTTTTGTATGTTAAACCATTACACCATTGAAAAACTGGTTACGTTTGCAATCGAAAGAAAAATGACTATAGTTGAAGAGGTAATGGCCCCTAAACTATGTTCTGGGATGAAAGTTACAGCTTCAGTGAAATCCGTTTGCAAATCGGAGTGATAGATTAGATTCGAGAGCCAACGGTAAGTTTTCTATGTTAAACCATTACACCATTGAAAAACTGGTTACGTTTGCAATCGAAAGAAAAATGACTATAGTTGAAGAGGTAATGGCCCCTAAACTATGTTCTGGGATGAAAGTTACAGCTTCAGTGAAATCCGTTTGCAAATCGGAGTGATAGATTAGAATCGAGAGCCAACGGTAAGTTTTCTATGTTAAACCATTACACCATTGAAAAACTGGTTACGTTTGCAATCGAAAGAAAAATGACTATAGTTGAAGAGGTAATGGCCCCTAAACTATGTTCTGGGATGAAAGTTACAGCTTCAGTGAAATCCGTTTGCAAATCGGAGTGATAGATTAGAATCGAGAGCCAACGGTAAGTTTTCTATGTTAAACCATTACACCATTGAAAAACTGGTTACGTTTGCAATCGAAAGAAAAATGACTATAGTTGAAGAGGTAATGGCCCCTAAACTATGTTCTGGGATGAAAGTTACAGCTTCAGTGAAATCCGTTTGCAAATCGGAGTGATAGATTAGAATCGAGAGCCAACGGTAAGTTTTCTATGTTAAACCATTACACCATTGAAAAACTGGTTACGTTTGCAATCGAAAGAAAAATGACTATAGTTGAAGAGGTAATGGCCCCTAAACTATGTTCTGGGATGAAAGTTACAGCTTCAGTGAAATCCGTTTGCAAATCGGAGTGATAGATTAGAATCGAGAGCCAACGGTAAGTTTTCTATGAAAAACTGAACCATTGAAAAACTGGTTACGTTTGCAAACGAAAGAAAAATGACTATAGTTGAAGAGGTAATGGCCCCTAAACTATGTTCTGGGATGAAAGCTACAGCTTCAGCGAAATCCGTTTGCAAATCGGAGTGATAGATTAGAATCGAGAGCCAACGGTAAGTTTTCTATGTTAAACCATTACACCATTGAAAAACTGGTTACGTTTGCAATCGAAAGAAAAATGACTATAGTTGAAGAGGTAATGGCCCCTAAACTATGTTCTGGGATGAAAGTTACAGCTTCAGTGAAATCCGTTTGCAAATCGGAGTGATAGATTAGAATCGAGAGCCAACGGTAGGTTTTGTATGTTAAACCATTACACCATTGAAAAACTGGTTACGTTTGTAATCGAAAGAAAAATGATTATAGTTGAAGAGGTAATGGCCCCTAAACTATGTTCTGGGATGAAAGTTACAGCTTCAGTGAAATCCGTTTGCAAATCGGAGTGATAGATTAGAATCGAGAGCCAACGGTAAGTTTTCTATGTTAAACCATTACACCATTGAAAAACTGGTTACGTTTGCAATCGAAAGAAAAATGACTATAGTTGAAGAGGTAATGGCCCCTAAACTATGTTCTGGGATGAAAGTTACAGCTTCAGTGAAATCCGTTTGCAAATCGGAGTGATAGATTAGAATCGAGAGCCAACGGTAAGTTTTCTATGAAAAACTGAACCATTGAAAAACTGGTTACGTTTGCAAACGAAAGAAAAATGACTATAGTTGAAGAGGTAATGGCCCCTAAACTATGTTCTGGGATGAAAGCTACAGCTTCAGCGAAATCCGTTTGCAAATCGGAGTGATAGATTAGAATCGAGAGCCAACGGTAAGTTTTGTATGTTAAACCATTACACCATTGAAAAACTGGTTACGTTTGCAATCGAAAGAAAAATGACTATAGTTGAAGAGGTAATGGCCCCTAAACTATGTTCTGGGATGAAAGTTACAGCTTCAGTGAAATCCGTTTGCAAATCGGAGTGATAGATTAGATTCGAGAGCCAACGGTAAGTTTTCTATGTTAAACCATTACACCATTGAAAAACTGGTTACGTTTGCAATCGAAAGAAAAATGACTATAGTTGAAGAGGTAATGGCCCCTAAACTATGTTCTGGGATGAAAGTTACAGCTTCAGTGAAATCCGTTTGCAAATCGGAGTGATAGATTAGAATCGAGAGCCAACGGTAAGTTTTCTATGTTAAACCATTACACCATTGAAAAACTGGTTACGTTTGCAATCGAAAGAAAAATGACTATAGTTGAAGAGGTAATGGCCCCCAAACTATGTTCTGGGATGAAAGTTACAGCTTCAGTGAAATCCGTTTGCAAATCGGAGTGATAGATTAGAATCGAGAGCCAACGGTAAGTTTTCTATGTTAAACCATTACACCATTGAAAAACTGGTTACGTTTGCAATCGAAAGAAAAATGACTATAGTTGAAGAGGTAATGGCCCCTAAACTATGTTCTGGGATGAAAGTTACAGCTTCAGTGAAATCCGTTTGCAAATCGGAGTGATAGATTAGAATCGAGAGCCAACGGTAAGTTTTCTATGTTAAACCATTACACCATTGAAAAACTGGTTACGTTTGCAATCGAAAGAAAAATGACTATAGTTGAAGAGGTAATGGCCCCTAAACTATGTTCTGGGATGAAAGTTACAGCTTCAGTGAAATCCGTTTGCAAATCGGAGTGATAGATTAGAATCGAGAGCCAACGGTAAGTTTTCTATGAAAAACTGAACCATTGAAAAACTGGTTACGTTTGCAAACGAAAGAAAAATGACTATAGTTGAAGAGGTAATGGCCCCTAAACTATGTTCTGGGATGAAAGTTACAGCTTCAGTGAAATCCGTTTGCAAATCGGAGTGATAGATTAGAATCGAGAGCCAACGGTAAGTTTTCTATGAAAAACTGAACCATTGAAAAACTGGTTACGTTTGCAAACGAAAGAAAAATGACTATAGTTGAAGAGGTAATGGCCCCTAAACTATGTTCTGGGATGAAAGCTACAGCTTCAGCGAAATCCGTTTGCAAATCGGAGTGATAGATTAGAATCGAGAGCCAACGGTAAGTTTTGTATGTTAAACCATTACACCATTGAAAAACTGGTTACGTTTGCAATCGAAAGAAAAATGACTATAGTTGAAGAGGTAATGGCCCCTAAACTATGTTCTGGGATGAAAGTTACAGCTTCAGTGAAATCCGTTTGCAAATCGGAGTGATAGATTAGATTCGAGAGCCAACGGTAAGTTTTCTATGTTAAACCATTACACCATTGAAAAACTGGTTACGTTTGCAATCGAAAGAAAAATGACTATAGTTGAAGAGGTAATGGCCCCTAAACTATGTTCTGGGATGAAAGTTACAGCTTCAGTGAAATCCGTTTGCAAATCGGAGTGATAGATTAGAATCGAGAGCCAACGGTAAGTTTTCTATGTTAAACCATTACACCATTGAAAAACTGGTTACGTTTGCAATCGAAAGAAAAATGACTATAGTTGAAGAGGTAATGGCCCCTAAACTATGTTCTGGGATGAAAGTTACAGCTTCAGTGAAATCCGTTTGCAAATCGGAGTGATAGATTAGAATCGAGAGCCAACGGTAAGTTTTCTATGAAAAACTGAACCATTGAAAAACTGGTTACGTTTGCAAACGAAAGAAAAATGACTATAGTTGAAGAGGTAATGGCCCCTAAACTATGTTCTGGGATGAAAGCTACAGCTTCAGCGAAATCCGTTTGCAAATCGGAGTGATAGATTAGAATCGAGAGCCAACGGTAAGTTTTGTATGTTAAACCATTACACCATTGAAAAACTGGTTACGTTTGCAATCGAAAGAAAAATGACTATAGTTGAAGAGGTAATGGCCCCTAAACTATGTTCTGGGATGAAAGTTACAGCTTCAGTGAAATCCGTTTGCAAATCGGAGTGATAGATTAGATTCGAGAGCCAACGGTAAGTTTTCTATGTTAAACCATTACACCATTGAAAAACTGGTTACGTTTGCAATCGAAAGAAAAATGACTATAGTTGAAGAGGTAATGGCCCCTAAACTATGTTCTGGGATGAAAGTTACAGCTTCAGTGAAATCCGTTTGCAAATCGGAGTGATAGATTAGAATCGAGAGCCAACGGTAAGTTTTCTATGTTAAACCATTACACCATTGAAAAACTGGTTACGTTTGCAATCGAAAGAAAAATGACTATAGTTGAAGAGGTAATGGCCCCTAAACTATGTTCTGGGATGAAAGTTACAGCTTCAGTGAAATCCGTTTGCAAATCGGAGTGATAGATTAGAATCGAGAGCCAACGGTAAGTTTTCTATGTTAAACCATTACACCATTGAAAAACTGGTTACGTTTGCAATCGAAAGAAAAATGACTATAGTTGAAGAGGTAATGGCCCCTAAACTATGTTCTGGGATGAAAGTTACAGCTTCAGTGAAATCCGTTTGCAAATCGGAGTGATAGATTAGAATCGAGAGCCAACGGTAAGTTTTCTATGTTAAACCATTACACCATTGAAAAACTGGTTACGTTTGCAATCGAAAGAAAAATGACTATAGTTGAAGAGGTAATGGCCCCTAAACTATGTTCTGGGATGAAAGTTACAGCTTCAGTGAAATCCGTTTGCAAATCGGAGTGATAGATTAGAATCGAGAGCCAACGGTAAGTTTTCTATGAAAAACTGAACCATTGAAAAACTGGTTACGTTTGCAAACGAAAGAAAAATGACTATAGTTGAAGAGGTAATGGCCCCTAAACTATGTTCTGGGATGAAAGCTACAGCTTCAGCGAAATCCGTTTGCAAATCGGAGTGATAGATTAGAATCGAGAGCCAACGGTAAGTTTTGTATGTTAAACCATTACACCATTGAAAAACTGGTTACGTTTGCAATCGAAAGAAAAATGACTATAGTTGAAGAGGTAATGGCCCCTAAACTATGTTCTGGGATGAAAGTTACAGCTTCAGTGAAATCCGTTTGCAAATCGGAGTGATAGATTAGATTCGAGAGCCAACGGTAAGTTTTCTATGTTAAACCATTACACCATTGAAAAACTGGTTACGTTTGCAATCGAAAGAAAAATGACTATAGTTGAAGAGGTAATGGCCCCTAAACTATGTTCTGGGATGAAAGTTACAGCTTCAGTGAAATCCGTTTGCAAATCGGAGTGATAGATTAGAATCGAGAGCCAACGGTAAGTTTTCTATGTTAAACCATTACACCATTGAAAAACTGGTTACGTTTGCAATCGAAAGAAAAATGACTATAGTTGAAGAGGTAATGGCCCCTAAACTATGTTCTGGGATGAAAGTTACAGCTTCAGTGAAATCCGTTTGCAAATCGGAGTGATAGATTAGAATCGAGAGCCAACGGTAGGTTTTCTATGTTAAACCATTACACCATTGAAAAACTGGTTACGTTTGCAATCGAAAGAAAAATGACTATAGTTGAAGAGGTAATGGCCCCTAAACTATGTTCTGGGATGAAAGTTACAGCTTCAGTGAAATCCGTTTGCAAATCGGAGTGATAGATTCGAATCGAGAGCCAACGGTAAGTTTTCTATGTTAAACCATTACACCATTGAAAAACTGGTTACGTTTGCAACCGAAAGAAAAATGACTATAGTTGAAGAGGTAATGGCCCCTAAACTATGTTCTGGGATGAAAGTTACAGCTTCAGTGAAATCCGTTTGCAAATCGGAGTGATAGATTAGAATCGAGAGCCAACGGTAGGTTTTGTATGTTAAACCATTACACCATTGAAAAACTGGTTACGTTTGCAATCGAAAGAAAAATGACTATAGTTGAAGAGGTAATGGCCCCTAAACTATGTTCTGGGATGAAAGTTACAGCTTCAGTGAAATCCGTTTGCAAATCGGAGTGATAGATTAGAACCGAGAGCCAACGGGAGGTTTTCTATGTTAAACCATTACACCATTGAAAAACTGGTTACGTTTGCAATCGAAAGAAAAATGACTATAGTTGAAGAGGTAATGGCCCCTAAACTATGTTCTGGGATGAAAGTTACAGCTTCAGTGAAATCCGTTTGCAAATCGGAGTGATAGATTAGAATCGAGAGCCAACGGTAAGTTTTCTATGTTAAACCATTACACCATTGAAAAACTGGTTACGTTTGCAATCGAAAGAAAAATGACTATAGTTGAAGAGGTAATGGCCCCTAAACTATGTTCTGGGATGAAAGTTACAGCTTCAGTGAAATCCGTTTGCAAATCGGAGTGATAGATTAGAATCGAGAGCCAACGGTAAGTTTTCTATGTTAAACCATTACACCATTGAAAAACTGGTTACGTTTGCAATCGAAAGAAAAATGACTATAGTTGAAGAGGTAATGGCCCCTAAACTATGTTCTGGGATGAAAGTTACAGCTTCAGTGAAATCCGTTTGCAAATCGGAATGATAGACTAGAATCGAGAGCCAACGGTAAGTTTTCTATGTTAAACCATTACACCATTGAAAAACTGGTTACGTTTGCAATCGAAAGAAAAATGACTATAGTTGAAGAGGTAATGGCCCCTAAACTATGTTCTGGGATGAAAGTTACAGCTTCAGTGAAATCCGTTTGCAAATCGGAGTGATAGATTAGAATCGAGAGCCAACGGTAAGTTTTCTATGTTAAACCATTACACCATTGAAAAACTGGTTACGTTTGCAATCGAAAGAAAAATGACTATAGTTGAAGAGGTAATGGCCCCTAAACTATGTTCTGGGATGAAAGTTACAGCTTCAGTGAAATCCGTTTGCAAATCGGAGTGATAGATTAGAATCGAGAGCCAACGGTAAGTTTTCTATGTTAAACCATTACACCATTGAAAAACTGGTTACGTTTGCAATCGAAAGAAAAATGACTATAGTTGAAGAGGTAATGGCCCCTAAACTATGTTCTGGGATGAAAGTTACAGCTTCAGTGAAATCCGTTTGCAAATCGGAGTGATAGATTAGAATCGAGAGCCAACGGTAAGTTTTCTATGTTAAACCATTACACCATTGAAAAACTGGTTACGTTTGCAATCGAAAGAAAAATGACTATAGTTGAAGAGGTAATGGCCCCTAAACTATGTTCTGGGATGAAAGTTACAGCTTCAGTGAAATCCGTTTGCAAATCGGAGTGATAGATTAGAATCGAGAGCCAACGGTAAGTTTTCTATGTTAAACCATTACACCATTGAAAAACTGGTTACGTTTGCAATCGAAAGAAAAATGACTATAGTTGAAGAGGTAATGGCCCCTAAACTATGTTCTGGGATGAAAGTTACAGCTTCAGTGAAATCCGTTTGCAAATCGGAGTGATAGATTAGAATCGAGAGCCAACGGTAAGTTTTCTATGTTAAACCATTACACCATTGAAAAACTGGTTACGTTTGCAATCGAAAGAAAAATGACTATAGTTGAAGAGGTAATGGCCCCTAAACTATGTTCTGGGATGAAAGTTACAGCTTCAGTGAAATCCGTTTGCAAATCGGAGTGATAGATTAGAATCGAGAGCCAACGGTAGGTTTTGTATGTTAAACCATTACACCATTGAAAAACTGGTTACGTTTGCAATCGAAAGAAAAATGATTATAGTTGAAGAGGTAATGGCCCCTAAACTATGTTCTGGGATGAAAGTTACAGCTTCAGTGAAATCCGTTTGCAAATCGGAGTGATAGATTAGAATCGAGAGCCAACGGTAAGTTTTCTATGTTAAACCATTACACCATTGAAAAACTGGTTACGTTTGCAATCGAAAGAAAAATGACTATAGTTGAAGAGGTAATGGCCCCTAAACTATGTTCTGGGATGAAAGTTACAGCTTCAGTGAAATCCGTTTGCAAATCGGAGTGATAGATTAGAATCGAGAGCCAACGGTAAGTTTTGTATGTTAAACCATTACACCATTGAAAAACTGGTTACGTTTGCAATTGAAAGAAAAATGACTATAGTTGAAGAGGTAATGGCCCCTAAACTATGTTCTGGGATGAAAGTTACAGCTTCAGTGAAATCCGTTTGCAAATCGGAGTGATAGATTAGAATCGAGAGCCAACGGTAAGTTTTCTATGTTAAACCATTACACCATTGAAAAACTGGTTACGTTTGCAATCGAAAGAAAAATGACTATAGTTGAAGAGGTAATGGCCCCTAAACTATGTTCTGGGATGAAAGTTACAGCTTCAGTGAAATCCGTTTGCAAATCGGAGTGATAGATTAGAATCGAGAGCCAACGGTAGGTTTTGTATGTTAAACCATTACACCATTGAAAAACTGGTTACGTTTGCAATCGAAAGAAAAATGATTATAGTTGAAGAGGTAATGGCCCCTAAACTATGTTCTGGGATGAAAGTTACAGCTTCAGTGAAATCCGTTTGCAAATCGGAGTGATAGATTAGAATCGAGAGCCAACGGTAAGTTTTCTATGTTAAACCATTACACCATTGAAAAACTGGTTACGTTTGCAATCGAAAGAAAAATGACTATAGTTGAAGAGGTAATGGCCCCTAAACTATGTTCTGGGATGAAAGTTACAGCTTCAGTGAAATCCGTTTGCAAATCGGAGTGATAGATTAGAATCGAGAGCCAACGGTAAGTTTTCTATGTTAAACCATTACACCATTGAAAAACTGGTTACGTTTGCAATCGAAAGAAAAATGACTATAGTTGAAGAGGTAATGGCCCCTAAACTATGTTCTGGGATGAAAGTTACAACTTCAGTGAAATCCGTTTGCAAATCGGAGTGATAGATTAGAATCGAGAGCCAACGGTAAGTTTTCTATGTTAAACCATTACACCATTGAAAAACTGGTTACGTTTGCAATCGAAAGAAAAATGACTATAGTTGAAGAGGTAATGGCCCCTAAACTATGTTCTGGGATGAAAGTTACAGCTTCAGTGAAATCCGTTTGCAAATCGGAGTGATAGATTAGAATCGAGAGCCAACGGTAAGTTTTCTATGTTAAACCATTACACCATTGAAAAACTGGTTACGTTTGCAATCGAAAGAAAAATGACTATAGTTGAAGAGGTAATGGCCCCTAAACTATGTTCTGGGATGAAAGTTACAGCTTCAGTGAAATCCGTTTGCAAATCGGAGTGATAGATTAGATTCGAGAGCCAACGGTAAGTTTTCTATGTTAAACCATTACACCATTGAAAAACTGGTTACGTTTGCAATCGAAAGAAAAATGACTATAGTTGAAGAGGTAATGGCCCCTAAACTATGTTCTGGGATGAAAGTTACAGCTTCAGTGAAATCCGTTTGCAAATCGGAGTGATAGATTAGAATCGAGAGCCAACGGTAAGTTTTCTATGTTAAACCAGTAACAATAGTATTTTTATTGGAATTTTCAAATTTTTAACAGTGAGTGCAAAAACAAGTAGACAGGCATATCAGAAATTAAATGTAGATCAATTGCAGTAAAATTGAAATTGAGCATTGATGTAGATTACTTACATTCGTTTTTTGAGCAGATGTTTCTAGTTGTTTTTAAGAAGACTTATCTTTATTGGTACAAAGTATAGTATGAAATGAAATATGTACATAAATCTTTATAACCTTCATAAGAAAAAGAAGAGAATAGTTAAGAAGGAGTAATAAAGTATTGAGTTATTAAAGTTTTACCTTGGGGAGGATAGTGGAGGTATCTAATTGTTGGGAAAATACGCGTAGAACCGGTTTAGAACGCGTATTTGATATGTAGCTACTTGTAGTGATTGTACATTATACGCAATGAGCATTGTCGAATAGCTCGTAAATGCGTATAATGTGTTCTAAACAATTTCTCATATTCTTGTGTTGAGCTGTGTTTAATTTTTCCAACTATCATTGAGTACTATCATTGTGTATTATTTTAGTATTAATTTATACAAAGTTATTTTAATTATTTTAAATTGTATACTATGGGTTTCTGATTCTCTGTGGGGTCTTGTAAATCAAAAAATTGTTAAATTATTGTTAAATATGGTGTACTGCAATTGTGTTGGAGTTCGTAATGTTTGGTTCTAATGACTGACACATCTGACTACCTGGATTGGGGTCAATTGGTTAGTCTAAATGCCAAATATTCATTTGACATGTAGAAATCAGAGAAATGATTATGAAGGGGAAGTAGCTCCTACTCAAGGTGTGCATGGCAAGATGGTGGAAGTAGATTTTGTAATTAGCAGGTCTCTCTCAACCTGGGAAATGAGGGACTAACCCTCCACATAGATCCCAGGGAGTAAGACCCATATACAGGTTTACCATATTGCCTCAGATTGCACACCAGGAATAGGCAATGCATGAGGGTGACTTCCTATGTCGTATGGTTGTTTGGTTGGGATTCCAAATATTATGTTGATGTACAATACTGATTACTAATTACCTAAACCTAAACCTAAACCTAACCTATTCTATTCAACTACTCTACTATGCACACTGTCATGTCCAGATAATTTAGAGCTTAGAAGGTAAATAGAGATATAGAATGAACCAAATGGGATGGAGGTGCTGGTAAGATCATACGAGTAATATACACACTTATCCTGATGTCACATAAGGAAGAGAAGTGAGATTGTTTAGAAATCTGATAGTTTGGAACTCAAATAAACTGTTGGCCAGAGAGCGGCTTTCTTAAGAAAGGAATTTACATTTCCACACCTGATGGACCAGGACTTTTCGGCCAAAAGATTGGACTCTACTCTTCTGAGGATTTCCTCCAAAGTTGGTATGTAGGGGGATTTCCAGTATAGAGCTAGCAATCCTCTCACCACTATAAATACATGAGTGATGATCATTCTTTCCTGAGGGGGAAGAGAATGAGCACCCAAATTTAACACCGCTAAGCCTGGGGGGATAGTTTGTAAAGACATTGGGAGTTGTTGGAGAAAGGTCCCAATATCTTTCCACATGTTCTGGAGCTTGGGGCACTCCCAAAGGATATGTTCCATGGTACCCGCCAGGTTGCAGCCCCTCCAACACAGGGGGGATGTATGGGTATCAAATTTGCTTATCTTTTCGGGGGTTAGATACCACCGCCAAATGCTTTTAAGTAAACTCTCATGGTGTCCCACACAGTGAGAAACCTTTTTGAGTGCTTTGACGGCCATCTCCCATTCCTCCACACCCACTTCAGCTTCATCTCCCAGCCAGTCCTGCCACCTGGTTAGTTGCCATTTTGGGAAAGTTTATTTTAGGTCTAGTAAAGTTCTATAAAATATTGAGGTTCCTTTTAAATGAGTGTTTTCTAATTGAATGAGTTTTATAATTTTGGGTTCTAAGTTGATGGGGGTATAAGGATGTTTATTAAAAAATCTAGCTACTCTATCATAGGTGGGTTTCTCTGTTGATGGGATTCCATATGTTTCTGTTAAGTCTTCAAAGGGTCTTATTCCGGAATCTCCCAACAGATCTTCTATGGATTTTAATCCATGGTCAGTCCAGGTCTCCAAATTCAAGTTCTTTATAGCTGCATGCAAAGTGTCTAGGGAAGTTGGTACTGTCACTGCCATCGTCTCGTTTTTGCTCAAATTAGTTAGTTCTTTCCATAGTCTAAGAGAGTTGGCAGTGACAGGGTTCTGGATATGTTGTTGGATTTTCCAGGTCAATCTGGATTCTAGAAACTCTCTAAATGATTTTAGTGGTAGTTGCTCTTCCTCAATAATAACCCATTGTTTTGTGGAATCTTTTGTCCAGATTGACCTGGATTGGTCCAGAACTGTGGCCTTGTAATAAAGTTCCACATTTGGTGCACCTAGACCCATATTGGAGATGTGTGATGTTAATATTTTATTGGAGAACCTGGCTTTTCTGTTTCTTAGAAAATATCGATTTAATTGTTTTTGTAATTCTGTGAAGAATTTTTGGGGAACTCTTATTGGGAGATTCCGGAACAGGTAGAGGAGTTGGGGAAGGATCATCATTTTAAATGCTGCAATTCTACCTAGCCATGAAAATTCTACTTTGGAAAGGGATTCTAACTTATCTTTAATTTTGGATAACCAAGGGCCGTAGTTTTCTCTATAAATCTGTGCAATGGTTGGGGTGAGCTGGATACCGAGATATTTAATGGATTTTTCGTTCCAGGTGTACTGGCAGGACTGCTTAAGAGTTTCTTTCATCTTAGCAGGTATGAAGCAGGGGAGAATGACCGTCTTTTGCTCATTGAGCTTGTAATATGATACTGTTGAGAACTCATCAAGTTCCTCTGTTGCATTTGGCAGTGATATCGAGGGTTTTTGGATAAATAGTATCACATCGTCTGCGTAGAGGCCTAATTTAGTGGAATAGTTACCAATCTTAATACCGTGGATATTGGGATTATTTCTAATTTTTTGTGCAAGGGGTTCCAATGTCAAATTAAAAATTAAGGGGGAGAGAGGACAACCCTGGCGGGTACCATTGGTGATGTTAAAAGGTGAGGAGACAGAGCCAGAAGAGGCAACACAAGCGGATGGGCAGGTATATAACGCTAGGATGGCACCATGGAGGAAGTCTGGTATTCCAAATTTGGAAAGAACTCTGGACATATATAGCCAGTTAACTCTGTCGAACGCCTTCTCCGCGTCTAAAGAGACGAGGAGGGTAGGCGTCCGACAGAGCTTGATCTGATGGAGTATGGCGAGGGCCTTTCTTGTGCCGTCGTTTGTTGACCTACCTCTGATAAAACCTACCTGGTCTGAATTAATAAGCTGGGGCATTAGGGGGGATAATCTGTTAGCAATAATTTTGGCATATATCTTTACGTCAGTGTTGAGGAGTGAAATAGGTCTGTAGCTACTGGGGTCTGCAGGGTTTTTGTCTTCTTTAGGGATAGTGGATATGAAGGCGGTTAAAGATTCTTTGGGGAAACTACGTTGGGTGGCTATTTCGTTAAACATATTAGTTAGGGGCTTGGATAGGATACTGACAAATTTTTTATAATAATCGTTTATGTAACCATCTGGGCCTGGGGCTTTATCTCTTTTTAAGGTGTTGATGACATTTTCTACTTCAGCTTGGGAAAAGGGGGTAGAGAGATATTTCTTTTCAAAATCAGATAGTGAGGGGAGGTTTACTTTATCTAAATATTTATCAATTTTTTGTGGGGTTGGGGAGGGGATGTTGGGGTCTAATTCTAAATTATATAGGCCTTCATAATACTTGGCTAACGCTTCTACTATATCTTTAGGGTGATGCACTTCTGTTTTTGTTAGGGGATGTTTCATCTTCAAAATTCTTTGGGAAATTCTTTGGCCTTTGATCTTCCGGGCCATTGCTTTACCAGCTTTGTTTCCTCCATGGTACCAATCCTCTCTTAGTCTAGTCTGCCATTTATCATACTCATAGTACATACACTCTGCCAGCTCCTGTCTCCTCTCCTCCAGTTCCTTGGTCAGTCCTTTTTTATTTTTGCTGAATATCTCCACTTCCAATGATCTGATTTTGTTTAATAAAAGGTCTGTTTTTTCTCTTACTTTCTTTTTGTGTATAGCTCCTTGTTTCATGAGAACTCCTCTCATGAATGCCTTGTGTGCATTCCATAAGGAGACCCTGGAGGTTACACTAGCATCATTAAAGTGGAAATATTCCAGCAATTCGTTTTTTATAAGGGGAAAAATGTGTTCTGAGTTAATTAGAAATTTGTTTAGTTTCCAGTTGGTCTGTTTGGGGGAAGCGTCTTTTAAGTAGAATTTGACTGTGAGAGGGGAGTGATCGGACCAAATTCTTGAACCAATAGTAATGTCTGAGACCAGTGGTAGAGAGAATCTGTCGGTTAAACAATGGTCTATCCTAGTGAAGGACTGGTAGATTGGCGAATAAAAACTGTAACCCTTTTCCTTGGGGTGAATACACCTCCAAGTGTCAAATAATTCATTCTTGATTAGTGAGGGCAGGAGTATGGATTGGGCTCTTCTTGTTTGTGATGTTGAGTCTAATAGGGGGTCGACTACTGCATTCATATCTCCTACTATAAATAAATTACCTTTTTGGAATTTTTGTATTTTTTGAAATGTTTTATTAAGAAATTTAACTTGATGGTGATTGGGGGCATAAATATTGGCAAACGTAAAATTTTGGGAGTTAATAGTCCCAGCAATCATCACCAATCTACCGTCCTCACTACAATGTGACCTCTCCACCACCAGTCCCAGAGTATCCCTGATTGCGATACAAACTCCCGCTTTCCTTTTGTCTCTGAATGTTGAGTGGAAAACCATAGAATAGTTGTGGATTTTTAATCTAGATGCAGATATTTTTGATAAATGAGTTTCTTGTAGACAAATAATGTCTGGTTTTTGTTCTTTGGTTAGCTTATTTAGTAAATATCTTTTCCTATAAGAGTTTAACCCTCTGACATTCAGAGACAAAAGTTGGCAATCACTCATGATACCTCGTATTATGCTGTAAATTACCTATGAAGCAAACATCCCCTTTATCAAACAGATAAAATAGAAAAAGCAGAAAACATGAGTTGTTATCATAAAACCTTATCTTACCAGAACGTCCGTATATCTCGGCTCTGAGGGAAAAGAGTTTAGTTAGTGGACATGACAGTGTGCAAACCTTAATACTAATAAAAAATAATAAAGGAAACAGAAGAGAAGTCAGGGTAAGGCCGAGGTGGGCACGCAGAGGCATCCGGTTCTACCCGTGCGTACCCCCCTTAAATTGACCCAACCCTGTGTCTCTACTCCTTAAAGAGGGGTAGAGAAAGGATAAGAAATAACTGTAACAATAAACTTAATAGGAAGTACAGAAAAAGAACAGGAAGTCTAAACTTCCAAAAAACAGTCAATGACCTTACGGTCAGTGTCCACCGGTGTGGACGTCCAGTGTGACTGACCACCTACAGGAAAGGAATTCCTAAGGGGGTAAGTCTAGTTGGGGGGAAAGTTCCGTGGGGGATCACCCATAGTTCAGGTGGTACCCGTGGCTTCCCCAGCTTTGAGTTGTTCTTCTACATTCAAAGGTGGGGTGGTGTCCATCGATGTTGGGAGTTGTCTCGGCTTGGGAGAGATAGGAGGGCGGAATGATCTGTCTCTGACTGGATCTCTTGGGATGAAAACAGGGATCTCCCACTTGGCCAGCAAATCAAGGCCTTCATCAGGGGTTTTAACAATGTGTGTGGTACCATGGTCAAAAATTATCAGTTTGGGGGGGAACCCCCAATTGTAAGGAATCTTTCTGTACCTCAGTGTAGTTGTCACCTGTGAGAAGTCTCTTCTGGTTTTCAATGTAGCCTGAGATAGATCCTGGAACAGGGAAAGGTCTTTGTACTCTCCTGGAAGTTTCTTTCCCTCTCTTGTTGCCGCCAGTAACTTCTCCTTGACATGAAAGAAATGGATCCTTGTTATGACGTCTCTTGGTAGGTTCTTTCCTAGATGGGCCGGTTTGGGAAGTCTGTGGGCCCTATCCACTGTGAGCTCACTTTGATTGAGGTCAGGAAGTGTGGCGTGTAGGATGTCTGCTACATAAGCATTCAGCTGGTCATTGGCGACAGTTTCAGGGACCCCTCTTATTTTTATGTTATTCCTCCTGTTTCTGTCTTCCCCATCTGCTATCTTTTCCTTCATCCACTTGTTCTCATCCGCTAGTTGTTTATGTGCATCCACCAGGACATTATAATTTTTGGACATTTCAATCACCTTATTTTCCAGTAGGCAGATCCTCTGGTCTGTGTCAGCAGCGAATACCTCAACATTGCCTGCGAGTGCGTTTAGGTCTGCTCTGGTGCCTGTAATATTGTCACTTAGCATCTGGCTGAAGGAGAGCATAAAGTTTTTGAAGAATTGCTGTGACATAGGTTCTTCAGATGCAGGGAATGCGGCCAGTGTGCTAAATATGTTTTCTGGTGGGTGACGTTGTGCAGTTGGGGATGGATGGATGGGTGGATGAGGTTGTTGCTCAGCGAGCGTCTGCTGTTCGGGATAGGTGGTTGGGTGGGACTGCTGTTCAGATGGGCTAGGAGTAGAGTGCGGTGTGAGTCCTACCTTGGGGTCTCCAGATTCGGATTTCCGTATGCGGTCGGATTCGAATTTCCGTATATAGTCGGATTTCCGTACGGAATCGCGCTGTAGTCCGGAAGTTTGTGGCGTCTTCAGCGGGCTTCGCTCTCTGTTGTCCTCTGCCGATCTCCGCATGCCATATTCCTCCTCACTTTCCTCCTCCAGTATGTCCGCTCTGTCTCTCCTTCCCTGGGGAGTGAATAAAAGGCTATACCTGTTCCTCTGGTCTAGCGGTGGAGGGGTCCTGTAGTTAGCCTCCTGATGCAAGCTGGGCCTGTAATGGCCGGCGCCATCTTGGTTTTCCTCAGTAAAGAACGTGGAGAGCTTCCTGGGGACTGAATTGCTCTGTTTCTGCTGTCTTTGAGACACTCTCCGGTAGCCTGAAGCCATCCTGGGATGTTCACCCACCTTTTTGTGCTGTTTTGGGGCTTTCTGGGTTGCTTTAGGTCGCTCTGAAGGGTGATCACAGCAGGAGCTCAGGGATCAAGCCTCCATTCAGCTCTGCTGCGTAGCCACGCCCCCTTTCTATGTTAAACCATTACACCATTGAAAAACTGGTTACGTTTGCAATCGAAAGAAAAATGACTATAGTTGAAGAGGTAATGGCCCCTAAACTATGTTCTGGGATGAAAGTTACAGCTTCAGTGAAATCCGTTTGCAAATCGGAGTGATAGATTAGAATCGAGAGCCAACGGGAGGTTTTCTATATTAAACCATTACACCATTGAAAAACTGGTTACGTTTGCAATCGAAAGAAAAATGACTATAGTTGAAGAGGTAATGGCCCCTAAACTATGTTCTGGGATGAAAGTTACAGCTTCAGTGAAATCCGTTTGCAAATCGGAGTGATAGATTAGAATCGAGAGCCAACGGTAAGTTTTCTATGTTAAACCATTACACCATTGAAAAACTGGTTACGTTTGCAATCGAAAGAAAAATGACTATAGTTAAAGAGGTAATGGCCCCTAAACTATGTTCTGGGATGAAAGTTACAGCTTCAGTGAAATCCGTTTGCAAATCGGAGTGATAGATTAGAATCGAGAGCCAACGGTAAGTTTTCTATGTTAAACCATTACACCATTGAAAAACTGGTTACGTTTGCAATCGAAAGAAAAATGACTATAGTTGAAGAGGTAATGGCCCCTAAACTATGTTCTGGGATGAAAGTTACAGCTTCAGTGAAATCTGTTTGCAAATCGGAGTGATAGATTAGAATCGAGAGCCAACGGTAAGTTTTCTATGTTAAACCATTACACCATTGAAAAACTGGTTACGTTTGCAATCGAAAGAAAAATGACTATAGTTGAAGAGGTAATGGCCCCTAAACTATGTTCTGGGATGAAAGTTACAGCTTCAGTGAAATCCGTTTGCAAATCGGAGTGATAGATTAGAATCGAGAGCCAACGGTAAGTTTTCTATGTTAAACCATTACACCATTGAAAAACTGGTTACGTTTGCAATCGAAAGAAAAAAGACTATAGTTGAAGAGGTAATGGCCCCTAAACTATGTTCTGGGATGAAAGTTACAGCTTCAGTGAAATCCGTTTGCAAATCGGAGTGATAGATTAGAATCGAGAGCCAACGGTAATTTTTCTATGTTAAACCATTACACCATTGAAAAACTGGTTACGTTTGCAATCGAAAGAAAAATGACTATAGTTGAAGAGGTAATGGCCCCTAAACTATGTTCTGGGATGAAAGTTACAGCTTCAGTGAAATCCGTTTGCAAATCGGAGTGATAGATTAGAATCGAGAGCCAACGGTAAGTTTTCTATGTTAAACCATTACACCATTGAAAAACTGGTTACGTTTGCAATCGAAAGAAAAATGACTATAGTTGAAGAGGTAATGGCCCCTAAACTATGTTCTGGGATGAAAGTTACAGCTTCAGTGAAATCCGTTTGCAAATCGGAGTGATAGATTAGAATCGAGAGCCAACGGTAAGTTTTCTATGTTAAACCATTACACCATTGAAAAACTGGTTACGTTTGCAATCGAAAGAAAAATGACTATAGTTGAAGAGGTAATGGCCCCTAAACTATGTTCTGGGATGAAAGTTACAGCTTCAGTGAAATCCGTTTGCAAATCGGAGTGATAGATTAGAATCGAGAGCCAACGGTAAGTTTTCTATGTTAAACCATTACACCATTGAAAAACTGGTTACGTTTGCAATCGAAAGAAAAATGACTATAGTTGAAGAGGTAATGGCCCCTAAACTATGTTCTGGGATGAAAGTTACAGCTTCAGTGAAATCCGTTTGCAAATCGGAGTGATAGATTAGAATCGAGAGCCAACGGTAAGTTTTCTATGTTAAACCATTACACCATTGAAAAACTGGTTACGTTTGCAATGGAAAGAAAAATGACTATAGTTGAAGAGGTAATGGCCCCTAAACTATGTTCTGGGATGAAAGTTACAGCTTCAGTGAAATCCGTTTGCAAATCGGAGTGATAGATTAGAATCGAGAGCCAACGGTAAGTTTTCTATGTTAAACCATTACACCATTGAAAAACTGGTTACGTTTGCAATCGAAAGAAAAATGACTATAGTTGAAGAGGTAATGGCCCCTAAACTATGTTCTGGGATGAAAGTTACAGCTTCAGTGAAATCCGTTTGCAAATCGGAGTGATAGATTAGAATCGAGAGCCAACGGTAAGTTTTCTATGTTAAACCATTACACCATTGAAAAACTGGTTACGTTTGCAATCGAAAGAAAAATGACTATAGTTGAAGAGGTAATGGCCCCTAAACTATGTTCTGGGATGAAAGTTACAGCTTCAGTGAAATCCGTTTGCAAATCGGAGTGATAGATTAGAATCGAGAGCCAACGGTAAGTTTTCTATGTTAAACCATTACACCATTGAAAAACTGGTTACGTTTGCAATCGAAAGAAAAATGACTATAGTTGAAGAGGTAATGGCCCCTAAACTATGTTCTGGGATGAAAGATACAGCTTCAGTGAAATCCGTTTGCAAATCGGAGTGATAGATTAGAATCGAGAGCCAACGGTAGGTTTTGTATGTTAAACCATTACACCATTGAAAAACTGGTTACGTTTGCAATCGAAAGAAAAATGATTATAGTTGAAGAGGTAATGGCCCCTAAACTATGTTCTGGGATGAAAGTTACAGCTTCAGTGAAATCCGTTTGCAAATCGGAGTGATAGATTAGAATCGAGAGCCAACGGTAAGTTTTCTATGTTAAACCATTACACCATTGAAAAACTGGTTACGTTTGCAATCGAAAGAAAAATGACTATAGTTGAAGAGGTAATGGCCCCTAAACTATGTTCTGGGATGAAAGTTACAGCTTCAGTGAAATCCGTTTGCAAATCGGAGTGATAGATTAGAATCGAGAGCCAACGGTAAGTTTTGTATGTTAAACCATTACACCATTGAAAAACTGGTTACGTTTGCAATCGAAAGAAAAATGACTATAGTTGAAGAGGTAATGGCCCCTAAACTATGTTCTGGGATGAAAGTTACAGCTTCAGTGAAATCCGTTTGCAAATCGGAGTGATAGATTAGAATCGAGAGCCAACGGTAAGTTTTCTATGTTAAACCATTACACCATTGAAAAACTGGTTACGTTTGCAATCGAAAGAAAAATGACTATAGTTGAAGAGGTAATGGCCCCTAAACTATGTTCTGGGATGAAAGTTACAGCTTCAGTGAAATCCGTTTGCAAATCGGAGTGATAGATTAGAATCGAGAGCCAACGGTAGGTTTTGTATGTTAAACCATTACACCATTGAAAAACTGGTTACGTTTGCAATCGAAAGAAAAATGATTATAGTTGAAGAGGTAATGGCCCCTAAACTATGTTCTGGGATGAAAGTTACAGCTTCAGTGAAATCCGTTTGCAAATCGGAGTGATAGATTAGAATCGAGAGCCAACGGTAAGTTTTCTATGTTAAACCATTACACCATTGAAAAACTGGTTACGTTTGCAATCGAAAGAAAAATGACTATAGTTGAAGAGGTAATGGCCCCTAAACTATGTTCTGGGATGAAAGTTACAGCTTCAGTGAAATCCGTTTGCAAATCGGAGTGATAGATTAGAATCGAGAGCCAACGGTAAGTTTTCTATGTTAAACCATTACAGCATTGAAAAACTGGTTACGTTTGCAATCGAAAGAAAAATGACTATAGTTGAAGAGGTAATGGCCCCTAAACTATGTTCTGGGATGAAAGTTACAACTTCAGTGAAATCCGTTTGCAAATCGGAGTGATAGATTAGAATCGAGAGCCAACGGTAAGTTTTCTATGTTAAACCATTACACCATTGAAAAACTGGTTACGTTTGCAATCGAAAGAAAAATGACTATAGTTGAAGAGGTAATGGCCCCTAAACTATGTTCTGGGATGAAAGTTACAGCTTCAGTGAAATCCGTTTGCAAATCGGAGTGATAGATTAGAATCGAGAGCCAACGGTAAGTTTTCTATGTTAAACCATTACACCATTGAAAAACTGGTTACGTTTGCAATCGAAAGAAAAATGACTATAGTTGAAGAGGTAATGGCCCCTAAACTATGTTCTGGGATGAAAGTTACAGCTTCAGTGAAATCCGTTTGCAAATCGGAGTGATAGATTAGAATCGAGAGCCAACGGTAAGTTTTCTATGTTAAACCATTACACCATTGAAAAACTGGTTACGTTTGCAATCGAAAGAAAAATGACTATAGTTGAAGAGGTAATGGCCCCTAAACTATGTTCTGGGATGAAAGTTCCAGCTTCAGTGAAATCCGTTTGCAAATCGGAGTGATAGATTAGAATCGAGAGCCAACGGTAAGTTTTCTATGTTAAACCATTACACCATTGAAAAACTGGTTACGTTTGCAATCGAAAGAAAAATGACTATAGTTGAAGAGGTAATGGCCCCTAAACTATGTTCTGGGATGAAAGTTACAGCTTCAGTGAAATCCGTTTGCAAATCGGAGTGATAGATTAGAATCGAGAGCCAACGGTAAGTTTTCTATGTTAAACCATTACACCATTGAAAAACTGGTTACGTTTGCAATCGAAAGAAAAATGACTATAGTTGAAGAGGTAATGGCCCCTAAACTATGTTCTGGGATGAAAGTTACAGCTTCAGTGAAATCCGTTTGCAAATCGGAGTGATAGATTAGAATCGAGAGCAAACGGTAAGTTTTCTATGTTAAACCATTACACCATTGAAAAACTGGTTACGTTTGCAATCGAAAGAAAAATGACTATAGTTGAAGAGGTAATGGCCCCTAAACTATGTTCTGGGATGAAAGTTACAGCTTCAGTGAAATCCGTTTGCAAATCGGAGTGATAGATTAGAATCGAGAGCCAACGGTAAGTTTTCTATGTTAAACCATTACACCATTGAAAAACTGGTTACGTTTGCAATCGAAAGAAAAATGACTATAGTTGAAGAGGTAATGGCCCCTAAACTATGTTCTGGGATGAAAGTTACAGCTTCAGTGAAATCCGTTTGCAAATCGGAGTGATAGATTAGAATCGAGAGCCAACGGTAAGTTTTCTATGTTAAACCATTACACCATTGAAAAACTGGTTACGTTTGCAATCGAAAGAAAAATGACTATAGTTGAAGAGGTAATGGCCCCTAAACTATGTTCTGGGATGAAAGTTACAGCTTCAGTGAAATCCGTTTGCAAATCGGAGTGATAGATTAGAATCGAGAGCCAACGGTAGGTTTTGTATGTTAAACCATTACACCATTGAAAAACTGGTTACGTTTGCAATCGAAAGAAAAATGATTATAGTTGAAGAGGTAATGGCCCCTAAACTATGTTCTGGGATGAAAGTTACAGCTTCAGTGAAATCCGTTTGCAAATCGGAGTGATAGATTAGAATCGAGAGCCAACGGTAAGTTTTCTATGTTAAACCATTACACCATTGAAAAACTGGTTACGTTTGCAATCGAAAGAAAAATGACTATAGTTGAAGAGGTAATGGCCCCTAAACTATGTTCTGGGATGAAAGTTACAGCTTCAGTGAAATCCGTTTGCAAATCGGAGTGATAGATTAGAATCGAGAGCCAACGGTAAGTTTTCTATGTTAAACCATTACACCATTGAAAAACTGGTTACGTTTGCAATCGAAAGAAAAATGACTATAGTTGAAGAGGTAATGGCCCCTAAACTATGTTCTGGGATGAAAGTTACAGCTTCAGTGAAATCCGTTTGCAAATCGGAGTGATAGATTAGAATCGAGAGCCAACGGTAGGTTTTGTATGTTAAACCATTACACCATTGAAAAACTGGTTACGTTTGCAATCGAAAGAAAAATGATTATAGTTGAAGAGGTAATGGCCCCTAAACTATGTTCTGGGATGAAAGTTACAGCTTCAGTGAAATCCGTTTGCAAATCGGAGTGATAGATTAGAATCGAGAGCCAACGGTAAGTTTTCTATGTTAAACCATTACACCATTGAAAAACTGGTTACGTTTGCAATCGAAAGAAAAATGACTATAGTTGAAGAGGTAATGGCCCCTAAACTATGTTCTGGGATGAAAGTTACAGCTTCAGTGAAATCCGTTTGCAAATCGGAGTGATAGATTAGAATCGAGAGCCAACGGTAGGTTTTGTATGTTAAACCATTACACCACTGAAAAACTGGTTACGTTTGCAATCGAAAGAAAAATGATTATAGTTGAAGAGGTAATGGCCCCTAAACTATGTTCTGGGATGAAAGTTACAGCTTCAGTGAAATCCGTTTGCAAATCGGAGTGATAGATTAGAATCGAGAGCCAACGGTAAGTTTTCTATGTTAAACCATTACACCATTGAAAAACTGGTTACGTTTGCAATCGAAAGAAAAATGACTATAGTTGAAGAGGTAATGGCCCCTAAACTATGTTCTGGGATGAAAGTTACAGCTTCAGTGAAATCCGTTTGCAAATCGGAGTGATAGATTAGAATCGAGAGCCAACGGTAAGTTTTCTATGTTAAACCATTACACCATTGAAAAACTGGTTACGTTTGCAATCGAAAGAAAAATGACTATAGTTGAAGAGGTAATGGCCCCTAAACTATGTTCTGGGATGAAAGTTACTGCTTCAGTGAAATCCGTTTGCAAATCGGAGTGATAGATTAGAATCGAGAGCCAACGGTAAGTTTTCTATGTTAAACCATTACACCATTGAAAAACTGGTTACGTTTGCAACCGAAAGAAAAATGACTATAGTTGAAGAGGTAATGGCCCCTAAACTATGTTCTGGGATGAAAGTTACAGCTTCAGTGAAATCCGTTTGCAAATCGGAGTGATAGATTAGAATCGAGAGCCAACGGTAAGTTTTCTATGTTAAACCATTACACCATTGAAAAACTGGTTACGTTTGCAATCGAAAGAAAAATGACTATAGTTGAAGAGGTAATGGCCCCTAAACTATGTTCTGGGATGAAAGTTACAGCTTCAGTGAAATCCGTTTGCAAATCGGAGTGATAGATTAGAATCGAGAGCCAACGGTAAGTTTTCTATGTTAAACCATTACACCATTGAAAAACTGGTTACGTTTGCAATCGAAAGAAAAATGACTATAGTTGAAGAGGTAATGGCCCCTAAACTATGTTCTGGGATGAAAGTTACAGCTTCAGTGAAATCCGTTTGCAAATCGGAGTGATAGATTAGAATCGAGAGCCAACGGTAAGTTTTCTATGAAAAACTGAACCATTGAAAAACTGGTTACGTTTGCAAACGAAAGAAAAATGACTATAGTTGAAGAGGTAATGGCCCCTAAACTATGTTCTGGGATGAAAGCTACAGCTTCAGCGAAATCCGTTTGCAAATCGGAGTGATAGATTAGAATCGAGAGCCAACGGTAAGTTTTGTATGTTAAACCATTACACCATTGAAAAACTGGTTACGTTTGCAATCGAAAGAAAAATGACTATAGTTGAAGAGGTAATGGCCCCTAAACTATGTTCTGGGATGAAAGTTACAGCTTCAGTGAAATCCGTTTGCAAATCGGAGTGATAGATTAGATTCGAGAGCCAACGGTAAGTTTTCTATGTTAAACCATTACACCATTGAAAAACTGGTTACGTTTGCAATCGAAAGAAAAATGACTATAGTTGAAGAGGTAATGGCCCCTAAACTATGTTCTGGGATGAAAGTTACAGCTTCAGTGAAATCCGTTTGCAAATCGGAGTGATAGATTAGAATCGAGAGCCAACGGTAAGTTTTCTATGTTAAACCATTACACCATTGAAAAACTGGTTACGTTTGCAATCGAAAGAAAAATGACTATAGTTGAAGAGGTAATGGCCCCTAAACTATGTTCTGGGATGAAAGTTACAGCTTCAGTGAAATCCGTTTGCAAATCGGAGTGATAGATTAGAATCGAGAGCCAACGGTAGGTTTTCTATGTTAAACCATTACACCATTGAAAAACTGGTTACGTTTGCAATCGAAAGAAAAATGACTATAGTTGAAGAGGTAATGGCCCCTAAACTATGTTCTGGGATGAAAGTTACAGCTTCAGTGAAATCCGTTTGCAAATCGGAGTGATAGATTAGAATCGAGAGCCAACGGTAAGTTTTCTATGTTAAACCATTACACCATTGAAAAACTGGTTACGTTTGCAACCGAAAGAAAAATGACTATAGTTGAAGAGGTAATGGCCCCTAAACTATGTTCTGGGATGAAAGTTACAGCTTCAGTGAAATCCGTTTGCAAATCGGAGTGATAGATTAGAATCGAGAGCCAACGGTAAGTTTTCTATGTTAAACCATTACACCATTGAAAAACTGGTTACGTTTGCAATCGAAAGAAAAATGACTATAGTTGAAGAGGTAATGGCCCCTAAACTATGTTCTGGGATGAAAGTTACAGCTTCAGTGAAATCCGTTTGCAAATCGGAGTGATAGATTAGAATCGAGAGCCAACGGTAAGTTTTCTATGTTAAACCATTACACCATTGAAAAACTGGTTACGTTTGCAATCGAAAGAAAAATGACTATAGTTGAAGAGGTAATGGCCCCTAAACTATGTTCTGGGATGAAAGTTACAGCTTCAGTGAAATCCGTTTGCAAATCGGAGTGATAGATTAGAATCGAGAGCCAACGGTAAGTTTTCTATGTTAAACCATTACACCATTGAAAAACTGGTTACGTTTGCAATCGAAAGAAAAATGACTATAGTTGAAGAGGTAATGGCCCCTAAACTATGTTCTGGGATGAAAGTTACAGCTTCAGTGAAATCCGTTTGCAAATCGGAGTGATAGATTAGAATCGAGAGCCAACGGTAAGTTTTCTATGTTAAACCATTACACCATTGAAAAACTGGTTACGTTTGCAATCGAAAGAAAAATGACTATAGTTGAAGAGGTAATGGCCCCTAAACTATGTTCTGGGATGAAAGTTACAGCTTCAGTGAAATCCGTTTGCAAATCGGAGTGATAGATTAGAATCGAGAGCCAACGGTAAGTTTTCTATGTTAAACCATTACACCATTGAAAAACTGGTTACGTTTGCAATCGAAAGAAAAATGACTATAGTTGAAGAGGTAATGGCCCCTAAACTATGTTCTGGGATGAAAGTTACAGCTTCAGTGAAATCCGTTTGCAAATCGGAGTGATAGATTAGAATCGAGAGCCAACGGTAAGTTTTCTATGTTAAACCATTACACCATTGAAAAACTGGTTACGTTTGCAATCGAAAGAAAAATGACTATAGTTGAAGAGGTAATGGCCCCTAAACTATGTTCTGGGATGAAAGTTACAGCTTCAGTGAAATCCGTTTGCAAATCGGAGTGATAGATTAGAATCGAGAGCCAACGGTAAGTTTTCTATGTTAAACCATTACACCATTGAAAAACTGGTTACGTTTGCAATCGAAAGAAAAATGACTATAGTTGAAGAGGTAATGGCCCCTAAACTATGTTCTGGGATGAAAGTTACAGCTTCAGTGAAATCCGTTTGCAAATCGGAGTGATAGATTAGAATCGAGAGCCAACGGTAAGTTTTCTATGTTAAACCATTACACCATTGAAAAACTGGTTACGTTTGCAATCGAAAGAAAAATGACTATAGTTGAAGAGGTAATGGCCCCTAAACTATGTTGTGGGATGAAAGTTACAGCTTCAGTGAAATCCGTTTGCAAATCGGAGTGATAGATTAGAATCGAGAGCCAACGGTAGGTTTTGTACGTTAAACCATTACACCATTGAAAAACTGGTTACGTTTGCAATCGAAAGAAAAATGATTATAGTTGAAGAGGTAATGGCCCCTAAACTATGTTCTGGGATGAAAGTTACAGCTTCAGTGAAATCCGTTTGCAAATCGGAGTGATAGATTAGAATCGAGAGCCAACGGTAAGTTTTCTATGTTAAACCATTACACCATTGAAAAACTGGTTACGTTTGCAATCGAAAGAAAAATGACTATAGTTGAAGAGGTAATGGCCCCTAAACTATGTTCTGGGATGAAAGTTACAGCTTCAGTGAAATCCGTTTGCAAATCGGAGTGATAGATTAGAATCGAGAGCCAACGGTAAGTTTTCTATGTTAAACCATTACACCATTGAAAAACTGGTTACGTTTGCAATCGAAAGAAAAATGACTATAGTTGAAGAGGTAATGGCCCCTAAACTATGTTCTGGGATGAAAGTTACAGCTTCAGTGAAATCCGTTTGCAAATCGGAGTGATAGATTAGAATCGAGAGCCAACGGTAGGTTTTGTATGTTAAACCATTACACCATTGAAAAACTGGTTACGTTTGCAATCGAAAGAAAAATGATTATAGTTGAAGAGGTAATGGCCCCTAAACTATGTTCTGGGATGAAAGTTACAGCTTCAGTGAAATCCGTTTGCAAATCGGAGTGATAGATTAGAATCGAGAGCCAACGGTAAGTTTTCTATGTTAAACCATTACACCATTGAAAAACTGGTTACGTTTGCAATCGAAAGAAAAATGACTATAGTTGAAGAGGTAATGGCCCCTAAACTATGTTCTGGGATGAAAGTTACAGCTTCAGTGAAATCCGTTTGCAAATCGGAGTGATAGATTAGAATCGAGAGCCAACGGTAGGTTTTGTATGTTAAACCATTACACCACTGAAAAACTGGTTACGTTTGCAATCGAAAGAAAAATGATTATAGTTGAAGAGGTAATGGCCCCTAAACTATGTTCTGGGATGAAAGTTACAGCTTCAGTGAAATCCGTTTGCAAATCGGAGTGATAGATTAGAATCGAGAGCCAACGGTAAGTTTTCTATGTTAAACCATTACACCATTGAAAAACTGGTTACGTTTGCAATCGAAAGAAAAATGACTATAGTTGAAGAGGTAATGGCCCCTAAACTATGTTCTGGGATGAAAGTTACAGCTTCAGTGAAATCCGTTTGCAAATCGGAGTGATAGATTAGAATCGAGAGCCAACGGTAAGTTTTCTATGTTAAACCATTACACCATTGAAAAACTGGTTACGTTTGCAATCGAAAGAAAAATGACTATAGTTGAAGAGGTAATGGCCCCTAAACTATGTTCTGGGATGAAAGTTACAGCTTCAGTGAAATCCGTTTGCAAATCGGAGTGATAGATTAGAATCGAGAGCCAACGGTAAGTTTTCTATGTTAAACCATTACACCATTGAAAAACTGGTTACGTTTGCAACCGAAAGAAAAATGACTATAGTTGAAGAGGTAATGGCCCCTAAACTATGTTCTGGGATGAAAGTTACAGCTTCAGTGAAATCCGTTTGCAAATCGGAGTGATAGATTAGAATCGAGAGCCAACGGTAAGTTTTCTATGTTAAACCATTACACCATTGAAAAACTGGTTACGTTTGCAATCGAAAGAAAAATGACTATAGTTGAAGAGGTAATGGCCCCTAAACTATGTTCTGGGATGAAAGTTACAGCTTCAGTGAAATCCGTTTGCAAATCGGAGTGATAGATTAGAATCGAGAGCCAACGGTAAGTTTTCTATGTTAAACCATTACACCATTGAAAAACTGGTTACGTTTGCAATCGAAAGAAAAATGACTATAGTTGAAGAGGTAATGGCCCCTAAACTATGTTCTGGGATGAAAGTTACAGCTTCAGTGAAATCCGTTTGCAAATCGGAGTGATAGATTAGAATCGAGAGCCAACGGTAAGTTTTCTATGAAAAACTGAACCATTGAAAAACTGGTTACGTTTGCAAACGAAAGAAAAATTACTATAGTTGAAGAGGTAATGGCCCCTAAACTATGTTCTGGGATGAAAGCTACAGCTTCAGCGAAATCCGTTTGCAAATCGGAGTGATAGATTAGAATCGAGAGCCAACGGTAAGTTTTGTATGTTAAACCATTACACCATTGAAAAACTGGTTACGTTTGCAATCGAAAGAAAAATGACTATAGTTGAAGAGGTAATGGCCCCTAAACTATGTTCTGGGATGAAAGTTACAGCTTCAGTGAAATCCGTTTGCAAATCGGAGTGATAGATTAGATTCGAGAGCCAACGGTAAGTTTTCTATGTTAAACCATTACACCATTGAAAAACTGGTTACGTTTGCAATCGAAAGAAAAATGACTATAGTTGAAGAGGTAATGGCCCCTAAACTATGTTCTGGGATGAAAGTTACAGCTTCAGTGAAATCCGTTTGCAAATCGGAGTGATAGATTAGAATCGAGAGCCAACGGTAAGTTTTCTATGTTAAACCATTACACCATTGAAAAACTGGTTACGTTTGCAATCGAAAGAAAAATGACTATAGTTGAAGAGGTAATGGCCCCTAAACTATGTTCTGGGATGAAAGTTACAGCTTCAGTGAAATCCGTTTGCAAATCGGAGTGATAGATTAGAATCGAGAGCCAACGGTAGGTTTTCTATGTTAAACCATTACACCATTGAAAAACTGGTTACGTTTGCAATCGAAAGAAAAATGACTATAGTTGAAGAGGTAATGGCCCCTAAACTATGTTCTGGGATGAAAGTTACAGCTTCAGTGAAATCCGTTTGCAAATCGGAGTGATAGATTAGAATCGAGAGCCAACGGTAAGTTTTCTATGTTAAACCATTACACCATTGAAAAACTGGTTACGTTTGCAACCGAAAGAAAAATGACTATAGTTGAAGAGGTAATGGCCCCTAAACTATGTTCTGGGATGAAAGTTACAGCTTCAGTGAAATCCGTTTGCAAATCGGAGTGATAGATTAGAATCGAGAGCCAACGGTAAGTTTTCTATGTTAAACCATTACACCATTGAAAAACTGGTTACGTTTGCAATCGAAAGAAAAATGACTATAGTTGAAGAGGTAATGGCCCCTAAACTATGTTCTGGGATGAAAGTTACAGCTTCAGTGAAATCCGTTTGCAAATCGGAGTGATAGATTAGAATCGAGAGCCAACGGTAAGTTTTCTATGTTAAACCATTACACCATTGAAAAACTGGTTACGTTTGCAATCGAAAGAAAAATGACTATAGTTGAAGAGGTAATGGCCCCTAAACTATGTTCTGGGATGAAAGTTACAGCTTCAGTGAAATCCGTTTGCAAATCGGAGTGATAGATTAGAATCGAGAGCCAACGGTAAGTTTTCTATGTTAAACCATTACACCATTGAAAAACTGGTTACGTTTGCAATCGAAAGAAAAATGACTATAGTTGAAGAGGTAATGGCCCCTAAACTATGTTCTGGGATGAAAGTTACAGCTTCAGTGAAATCCGTTTGCAAATCGGAGTGATAGATTAGAATCGAGAGCCAACGGTAAGTTTTCTATGTTAAACCATTACACCATTGAAAAACTGGTTACGTTTGCAATCGAAAGAAAAATGACTATAGTTGAAGAGGTAATGGCCCCTAAACTATGTTCTGGGATGAAAGTTACAGCTTCAGTGAAATCCGTTTGCAAATCGGAGTGATAGATTAGAATCGAGAGCCAACGGTAAGTTTTCTATGTTAAACCATTACACCATTGAAAAACTGGTTACGTTTGCAATCGAAAGAAAAATGACTATAGTTGAAGAGGTAATGGCCCCTAAACTATGTTCTGGGATGAAAGTTACAGCTTCAGTGAAATCCGTTTGCAAATCGGAGTGATAGATCAGAATCGAGAGCCAACGGTAAGTTTTCTATGTTAAACCATTACACCATTGAAAAACTGGTTACGTTTGCAATCGAAAGAAAAATGACTATAGTTGAAGAGGTAATGGCCCCTAAACTATGTTCTGGGATGAAAGTTACAGCTTCAGTGAAATCCGTTTGCAAATCGGAGTGATAGATCAGAATCGAGAGCCAACGGTAAGTTTTCTATGTTAAACCATTACACCATTGAAAAACTGGTTACGTTTGCAATCGAAAGAAAAATGACTATAGTTGAAGAGGTAATGGCCCCTAAACTATGTTCTGGGATGAAAGTTACAGCTTCAGTGAAATCCGTTTGCAAATCGGAGTGATAGATTAGAATCGAGAGCCAACGGTAAGTTTTCTATGTTAAACCATTACACCATTGAAAAACTGGTTACGTTTGCAATCGAAAGAAAAATGACTATAGTTGAAGAGGTAATGGCCCCTAAACTATGTTCTGGGATGAAAGTTACAGCTTCAGTGAAATCCGTTTGCAAATCGGAGTGATAGATTAGAATCGAGAGCCAACGGTAAGTTTTCTATGTTAAACCATTACACCATTGAAAAACTGGTTACGTTTGCAATCGAAAGAAAAAAGACTATAGTTGAAGAGGTAATGGCCCCTAAACTATGTTCTGGGATGAAAGTTACAGCTTCAGTGAAATCCGTTTGCAAATCGGAGTGATAGATTAGAATCGAGAGCCAACGGTAAGTTTTCTATGTTAAACCATTACACCATTGAAAAACTGGTTACGTTTGCAATCGAAAGAAAAATGACTATAGTTGAAGAGGTAATGGCCCCTAAACTATGTTCTGGGATGAAAGTTACAGCTTCAGTGAAATCCGTTTGCAAATCGGAGTGATAGATTAGAATCGAGAGCCAACGGTAAGTTTTCTATGTTAAACCATTACACCATTGAAAAACTGGTTACGTTTGCAATCGAAAGAAAAATGACTATAGTTGAAGAGGTAATGGCCCCTAAACTATGTTCTGGGATGAAAGTTACAGCTTCAGTGAAATCCGTTTGCAAATCGGAGTGATAGATTAGAATCGAGAGCCAACGGTAAGTTTTCTATGTTAAACCATTACACCATTGAAAAACTGGTTACGTTTGCAATCGAAAGAAAAATGACTATAGTTGAAGAGGTAATGGCCCCTAAACTATGTTCTGGGATGAAAGTTGCAGCTTCAGTGAAATCCGTTTGCAAATCGGAGTGATAGATTAGAATCGAGAGCCAACGGTAAGTTTTCTATGTTAAACCATTACACCATTGAAAAACTGGTTACGTTTGCAATCGAAAGAAAAATGACTATAGTTGAAGAGGTAATGGCCCCTAAACTATGTTCTGGGATGAAAGTTACAGCTTCAGTGAAATCCGTTTGCAAATCGGAGTGATAGATTAGAATCGAGAGCCAACGGTAAGTTTTCTATGTTAAACCATTACACCATTGAAAAACTGGTTACGTTTGCAATCGAAAGAAAAATGACTATAGTTGAAGAGGTAATGGCCCCTAAACTATGTTCTGGGATGAAAGTTACAGCTTCAGTGAAATCCGTTTGCAAATCGGAGTGATAGATTAGAATCGAGAGCCAACGGTAAGTTTTCTATGTTAAACCATTACACCATTGAAAAACTGGTTACGTTTGCAATCGAAAGAAAAATGACTATAGTTGAAGAGGTAATGGCCCCTAAACTATGTTCTGGGATGAAAGTTACAGCTTCAGTGAAATCCGTTTGCAAATCGGAGTGATAGATTAGAATCGAGAGCCAACGGTAAGTTTTCTATGTTAAACCATTACACCATTGAAAAACTGGTTACGTTTGCAAACGAAAGAAAAATGACTATAGTTGAAGAGGTAATGGCCCCTAAACTATGTTCTGGGATGAAAGTTACAGCTTCAGTGAAATCCGTTTGCAAATCGGAGTGATAGATTAGAATCGAGAGCCAACGGTAAGTTTTCTATGTTAAACCATTACACCATTGAAAAACTGGTTACGTTTGCAATCGAAAGAAAAATGACTATAGTTGAAGAGGTAATGGCCCCTAAACTATGTTCTGGGATGAAAGTTACAGCTTCAGTGAAATCCGTTTGCAAATCGGAGTGATAGATTAGAATCGAGAGCCAACGGTAAGTTTTCTATGTTAAACCATTACACCATTGAAAAACTGGTTACGTTTGCAATCGAAAGAAAAATGACTATAGTTGAAGAGGTAATGGCCCCTAAACTATGTTCTGGGATGAAAGTTACAGCTTCAGTGAAATCCGTTTGCAAATCGGAGTGATAGATTAGAATCGAGAGCCAACGGTAAGTTTTCTATGTTAAACCATTACACCATTGAAAAACTGGTTACGTTTGCAATCGAAAGAAAAATGACTATAGTTGAAGAGGTAATGGCCCCTAAACTATGTTCTGGGATGAAAGTTACAGCTTCAGTGAAATCCGTTTGCAAATCGGAGTGATAGATTAGAATCGAGAGCCAACGGTAGGTTTTGTATGTTAAACCATTACACCATTGAAAAACTGGTTACGTTTGCAATCGAAAGAAAAATGACTATAGTTGAAGAGGTAATGGCCCCTAAACTATGTTCTGGGATGAAAGTTACAGCTTCAGTGAAATCCGTTTGCAAATCGGAGTGATAGATTAGAATCGAGAGCCAACGGTAAGTTTTCTATGTTAAACCATTACACCATTGAAAAACTGGTTACGTTTGCAATCGAAAGAAAAATGACTATAGTTGAAGAGGTAATGGCCCCTAAACTATGTTCTGGGATGAAAGTTACAGCTTCAGTGAAATCCGTTTGCAAATCGGAGTGATAGATCAGAATCGAGAGCCAACGGTAAGTTTTCTATGTTAAACCATTACACCATTGAAAAACTGGTTACGTTTGCAATCGAAAGAAAAATGACTATAGTTGAAGAGGTAATGGCCCCTAAACTATGTTCTGGGATGAAAGTTACAGCTTCAGTGAAATCCGTTTGCAAATCGGAGTGATAGATCAGAATCGAGAGCCAACGGTAAGTTTTCTATGTTAAACCATTACACCATTGAAAAACTGGTTACGTTTGCAATCGAAAGAAAAATGACTATAGTTGAAGAGGTAATGGCCCCTAAACTATGTTCTGGGATGAAAGTTACAGCTTCAGTGAAATCCGTTTGCAAATCGGAGTGATAGATTAGAATCGAGAGCCAACGGTAAGTTTTCTATGTTAAACCATTACACCATTGAAAAACTGGTTACGTTTGCAATCGAAAGAAAAATGACTATAGTTGAAGAGGTAATGGCCCCTAAACTATGTTCTGGGATGAAAGTTACAGCTTCAGTGAAATCCGTTTGCAAATCGGAGTGATAGATTAGAATCGAGAGCCAACGGTAAGTTTTCTATGTTAAACCATTACACCATTGAAAAACTGGTTACGTTTGCAATCGAAAGAAAAAAGACTATAGTTGAAGAGGTAATGGCCCCTAAACTATGTTCTGGGATGAAAGTTACAGCTTCAGTGAAATCCGTTTGCAAATCGGAGTGATAGATTAGAATCGAGAGCCAACGGTAAGTTTTCTATGTTAAACCATTACACCATTGAAAAACTGGTTACGTTTGCAATCGAAAGAAAAATGACTATAGTTGAAGAGGTAATGGCCCCTAAACTATGTTCTGGGATGAAAGTTACAGCTTCAGTGAAATCCGTTTGCAAATCGGAGTGATAGATTAGAATCGAGAGCCAACGGTAAGTTTTCTATGTTAAACCATTACACCATTGAAAAACTGGTTACGTTTGCAATCGAAAGAAAAATGACTATAGTTGAAGAGGTAATGGCCCCTAAACTATGTTCTGGGATGAAAGTTACAGCTTCAGTGAAATCCGTTTGCAAATCGGAGTGATAGATTAGAATCGAGAGCCAACGGTAAGTTTTCTATGTTAAACCATTACACCATTGAAAAACTGGTTACGTTTGCAATCGAAAGAAAAATGACTATAGTTGAAGAGGTAATGGCCCCTAAACTATGTTCTGGGATGAAAGTTGCAGCTTCAGTGAAATCCGTTTGCAAATCGGAGTGATAGATTAGAATCGAGAGCCAACGGTAAGTTTTCTATGTTAAACCATTACACCATTGAAAAACTGGTTACGTTTGCAATCGAAAGAAAAATGACTATAGTTGAAGAGGTAATGGCCCCTAAACTATGTTCTGGGATGAAAGTTACAGCTTCAGTGAAATCCGTTTGCAAATCGGAGTGATAGATTAGAATCGAGAGCCAACGGTAAGTTTTCTATGTTAAACCATTACACCATTGAAAAACTGGTTACGTTTGCAATCGAAAGAAAAATGACTATAGTTGAAGAGGTAATGGCCCCTAAACTATGTTCTGGGATGAAAGTTACAGCTTCAGTGAAATCCGTTTGCAAATCGGAGTGATAGATTAGAATCGAGAGCCAACGGTAAGTTTTCTATGTTAAACCATTACACCATTGAAAAACTGGTTACGTTTGCAATCGAAAGAAAAATGACTATAGTTGAAGAGGTAATGGCCCCTAAACTATGTTCTGGGATGAAAGTTACAGCTTCAGTGAAATCCGTTTGCAAATCGGAGTGATAGATTAGAATCGAGAGCCAACGGTAAGTTTTCTATGTTAAACCATTACACCATTGAAAAACTGGTTACGTTTGCAAACGAAAGAAAAATGACTATAGTTGAAGAGGTAATGGCCCCTAAACTATGTTCTGGGATGAAAGTTACAGCTTCAGTGAAATCCGTTTGCAAATCGGAGTGATAGATTAGAATCGAGAGCCAACGGTAAGTTTTCTATGTTAAACCATTACACCATTGAAAAACTGGTTACGTTTGCAATCGAAAGAAAAATGACTATAGTTGAAGAGGTAATGGCCCCTAAACTATGTTCTGGGATGAAAGTTACAGCTTCAGTGAAATCCGTTTGCAAATCGGAGTGATAGATTAGAATCGAGAGCCAACGGTAAGTTTTCTATGTTAAACCATTACACCATTGAAAAACTGGTTACGTTTGCAATCGAAAGAAAAATGACTATAGTTGAAGAGGTAATGGCCCCTAAACTATGTTCTGGGATGAAAGTTACAGCTTCAGTGAAATCCGTTTGCAAATCGGAGTGATAGATTAGAATCGAGAGCCAACGGTAAGTTTTCTATGTTAAACCATTACACCATTGAAAAACTGGTTACGTTTGCAATCGAAAGAAAAATGACTATAGTTGAAGAGGTAATGGCCCCTAAACTATGTTCTGGGATGAAAGTTACAGCTTCAGTGAAATCCGTTTGCAAATCGGAGTGATAGATTAGAATCGAGAGCCAACGGTAGGTTTTGTATGTTAAACCATTACACCATTGAAAAACTGGTTACGTTTGCAATCGAAAGAAAAATGACTATAGTTGAAGAGGTAATGGCCCCTAAACTATGTTCTGGGATGAAAGTTACAGCTTCAGTGAAATCCGTTTGCAAATCGGAGTGATAGATTAGAATCGAGAGCCAACGGTAAGTTTTCTATGTTAAACCATTACACCATTGAAAAACTGGTTACGTTTGCAATCGAAAGAAAAATGACTATAGTTGAAGAGGTAATGGCCCCTAAACTATGTTCTGGGATGAAAGTTACAGCTTCAGTGAAATCCGTTTGCAAATCGGAGTGATAGATTAGAATCGAGAGCCAACGGTAGGTTTTGTATGTTAAACCATTACACCATTGAAAAACTGGTTACGTTTGCAATCGAAAGAAAAATGATTATAGTTGAAGAGGTAATGGCCCCTAAACTATGTTCTGGGATGAAAGTTACAGCTTCAGTGAAATCCGTTTGCAAATCGGAGTGATAGTTTAGAATCGAGAGCCAACGGTAAGTTTTCTATGTTAAACCAGTAACAATAGTATTTTTATTGGAATTTTCAATTTTAACAGTGAGTGCAAAAACAAGTAGATAGGCATATCAGAAATCAAATGCAGATCAATTGCAGTGAAATTGAAATTGAGCATTGATGTAAATTACTTACATTGTTTTTTGAGCAGATGTTTCTAGTTGTTTTTAAGAGGACTTATCTTTATTGGTACAAAGTATAATATGAAAATATGTACTTAAATCTTTATAACCTTCATAAGAAAAAAGAAGAGAATAGTTAATGAGGAGTAATAAAGTATTGAGTTATTAAAGTTTTACCTTGGGGAGGATAGTGGAGGTATCTAATTGTTGGGAAAATACGCGTAGAACCGGTTTAGAACGCGTATTTGGTATGTAGCTACTTGTAGTGATTGTACATTATACGCAATGAGCATTGTCGAGGCGCGCGTAAATGCGTATAATGTGATCTAAACAATTTTCCATATTCTTATGTTGAGCTATGTTTAATTTTTCCAACTATCATTGAGTACTATCATTGTGTATTATTTTAGTATTAATTTATACAAAGTTATTTTAATTATTTTAAATTATATACTATGGGTTTCTGATTCCCTGTGGGGTCTTGTAAATCAAAAAATTGTTAAATTATTGTTAAATGTGGTATACTGCAATTGTGTTGGAGTTAGTAATGTTTGGTTATAATGACTGACACATCTGACTACTTGAGTTGGGGTCAATTGGTTAGTCTAAATGCCAAATATTCATTTGACATGTAGAAATCAGAGAATGATTGTGAAGGGGAAGTAGCTCCTACTCAAGGTGTGCATGGCAAGATGGTGGAAGTAGATTCTGTGATCAGCAGGTCTCTCTCAACCTGGGAAATGAGGGACTAACCCTCCACATAGATCCCAGGGAGTAAGACCCATATACAGGTTTACCATATTGCCTCAGGTTGCACACCAGGAATAGGCAATGCATGGGGGTGACTTCCTATGTCATATGGTTGGTTGGTTGGGATTCCAAATATTGTGTTGATGTACAATACTGATTATTAACTACCTAAACCTAAACCTAAATCTAACCTATTCTATTCAACTACTCTACTATGCACACTGTCATGTCCAGATAATTTAGAGCTTTTAAAAGGAAGATAGAGATATAGGATGAACCAAATGAGATGGAGGTGCTGGTAAGATCATACGAGCAACATACACACTTATCCTGATGTCACATAAGGAAGAGAAGTGAGATTGTTTAAAAATCTGATAGTTTGGAACTCAAATAAACTGTTGGCCAGAGAGCGGCTTTCTTAAGAAAGGAATTTACATTTCCACACCTGATGGACCAGGCCTTTTCGGCCAAAAGATTGGACTCTACTCTTCTGAGGATTTCTTCCAAAGTTGGTATGTAGGGGGTTTTCCAGTATAGAGCTAACAATCCTCTCACCACTATAAATACATGAGTGATGATCATTCTTTCCTGAGGGGGAAGAGAATGAGCACCCAAATTTAACACCGCTAGGCCTGGGGGGATAGTTTGTAAAGACATTGGGAGTTGTTGGAGAAAGGTCCCAATATCTTTCCACATGTTCTGGAGCTTGGGGCACTCCCAAAGGATATGTTCCATGGTACCCGCCAGGTTGCAGCCCCTCCAACACAGGGGGGATGTATGGGTATCAAATTTACTTATCTTTTCGGGGGTTAGATACCACCGCCAAATGCTTTTAAGTAAACTCTCATGGTGTCCCACACAGTGAGAAACCTTTTTGAGTGCTTTGACGGCCATCTCCCATTCCTCCACACCCACTTCAGCTTCATCTCCCAGCCAGTCCTGCCACCTGGTTAGTTGCCATTTTGGGAAAGTTTCTTTTAGGTCTAGTAAAGTTCTATAAAATATTGAGGTTCCTTTTAAATGAGTGTTTTCTAATTGAATGAGTTTTATAATTTTGGGTTCTAAGGTGATGGGGGTATAAGGATGTTTATTAAAAAATCTAGCTACTCTATCATAGGTGGGTTTCTCTGTTGATGGGATTCCATATGTTTCTGTTAAGTCTTCAAAGGATCTTATTCCGGAATCTCCCAACAGATCTTCTATGGATTTTAATCCATGGTCAGTCCAGGTCTCCAAATTCAAGTTCTTTATAGCTGCATGCAAAGTGTCTAGGGAAGTTGGTACTGTCACTGCCATCGTCTCGTTTTTGCTCAAGTTAGTTAGTTCTTTCCATAGTCTAAGAGAGTTGGCAGTGACAGGGTTCTGGATATGTTGTTGGATTTTCCAGGTCAATCTGGATTCTAGAAACTCTCTAAATGATTTTAGTGGTAGTTGCTCTTCCTCAATAACAACCCATTGTTTTGTGGAATCTTTTATCCAGATTGACCTGGATTGGTCCAGAACTGTGGCCTTGTAATAAAGTTCCACATTTGGTGCACCTAGACCCATATTGGAGATGTGTGATGTTAATATTTTATTGGAGAACCTGGCCTTTCTGTTTCTTAGAAAATATCGATTTAATTGTTTTTGTAATTCTGTGAAGAATTTTTGGGGAACTCTTATTGGGAGATTCCGGAACAGGTAGAGGAGTTGGGGAAGGATCATCATTTTAAATGCTGCAATTCTACCTAGCCATGAAAATTCTACTTTGGAAAGGGATTCTAACTTATCTTTAATTTTGGATAACCAAGGGCCGTAGTTTTCTCTATAAATCTGTGCAATGGTTGGGGTGAGTTGGATACCAAGATATTTAATGGATTTCTCGTTCCAGGTGTACTGGCAGGACTGCTTAAGAGTTTCTTTCATCTTAGCAGGTATGAAGCAAGGGAGAATGACCGTCTTTTGCTCATTGAGCTTGTAATATGATACTGTTGAGAACTCATCAAGTTCCTCTGTTGCATTTGGCAGTGATATCGAGGGTTTTTGGATAAATAGTATCACATCGTCTGCGTAGAGGCCTAATTTAGTGGAATAGTTACCAATCTTAATACCGTGGATATTGGGATTATTTCTAATTTTTTGTGCAAGGGGTTCCAATGTCAAATTAAAAATTAAGGGGGAGAGAGGACAACCCTGGCGGGTACCATTGGTGATGTTAAAAGGTGAGGAGACAGAGCCAGAAGAGGCAACACAAGCGGATGGGCAGGTATATAACGCTAGGATGGCACCATGGAGGAAGTCTGGTATTCCAAATTTGGAAAGAACTCTGGACATATATAGCCAGTTAACTCTGTCGAACGCCTTCTCCGCGTCTAAAGAGACGAGGAGGGTAGGCGTCCGACAGAGCTTGATCTGATGGAGTATGGCGAGGGCCTTTCTTGTGCCGTCGTTTGTTGACCTACCTCTAATAAAACCTACCTGGTCTGAATTAATAAGCTGGGGCATTAGGGGGGATAATCTGTTAGCAATAATTTTGGCATATATCTTTACGTCAGTGTTGAGGAGTGAAATAGGTCTATAGCTACTGGGGTCTGCAGGGTTTTTGTCTTCTTTAGGGATAGTGGATATGAAGGCGGTTAAAGATTCTTTGGGGAAACTACGTTGGGTGGCTATTTCGTTAAACATATTAGTTAGGGGCTTGGATAAGATACTGACAAATTTTTTATAATAATCGTTTATGTAACCATCTGGGCCTGGGGCTTTATCTCTTTTTAAGGTGTTAATGACATTTTCTACTTCAGCTTGGGAAAAGGGGGTAGAAAGATATTTCTTTTCAAAATCAGATAGTGAGGGGAGGTTTACTTTATCTAAATATTTATCAATTTTTTGTGGGGTTGGGGAGGGGATGTTGGGGTCTAATTCTAAATTATATAGGCCTTCATAATACTTGGCTAACGCTTCTACTATATCTTTAGGGTGATGCACTTCTGTTTTTGTTAGGGGATGTTTCATCTTCAAAATTCTTTGGGAAATTCTTTGGCCTTTGATCTTCCGGGCCATTGCTTTACCAGCTTTGTTTCCTCCATGGTACCAATCCTCTCTTAGTCTAGTCTGCCATTTATCATACTCATAGTACATACACTCTGCCAGCTCCTGTCTCCTCTCCTCCAGTTCCTTGGTCAGTCCTTTTTTATTTTTGCTGAATATCTCCACTTCCAATGATCTGATTTTGTTTAATAAAAGGTCTGTTTTTTCTCTTACTTTCTTTTTGTGTATAGCTCCTTGTTTCATGAGAACTCCTCTCATGAATGCCTTGTGTGCATTCCATAAGGAGACCCTGGAGGTTACACTAGCATCATTAAAGTGGAAATATTCCAGCAATTCGTTTTTTATAAGGGGAAAAATGTGTTCTGAGTTAATTAGAAATTTGTTTAGTTTCCAGTTGGTCTGTTTGGGGGAAGCGTCTTTTAAGTAGAATTTGACTGTGAGAGGGGAGTGATCGGACCAAATTCTTGAACCAATAGTAATGTCTGAGACCAGTGGTAGAGAGAATCTGTCGGTTAAACAATGGTCTATCCTAGTGAAGGACTGGTAGATTGGCGAATAAAAACTGTAACCCTTTTCCTTGGGGTGAATACACCTCCAAGTGTCAAATAATTCATTCTTGATTAGTGAGGGCAGGAGTATGGATTGGGCTCTTCTTGTTTGTGATGTTGAGTCTAATAGGGGGTCGACTACTGCATTCATGTCTCCTACTATAAATAAATTACCTTTTTGGAATTTTTGTATTTTTTGGAATGTTTTATTAAGAAATTTAACTTGATGGTGATTGGGGGCATAAATATTGGCAAACGTAAAATTTTGGGAGTTAATAGTCCCAGCAATCATCACCAATCTACCGTCCTCACTACAATGTGACCTCTCCACCACCAGTCCCAGAGTATCCCTGATTGCGATACAAACTCCCGCTTTCCTTTTGTCTCTGAATGTTGAGTGGAAAACCGTAGAATAGTTGTGGATTTTTAATCTAGATGCAGATATTTTTGATAAATGAGTTTCTTGTAGACAAATAATGTCTGGTTTTTGTTCTTTGGTTAGCTTATTTAGTAAATATCTTTTCCTATAAGAGTTTAACCCTCTGACATTCAGAGACAAAAGTTGGCAATCACTCATGATACCTCGTATTATGCTGTAAAATACCTATGAAGCAAACGTCCCCTTTATCAAACAGATAAAATAGAAAAAGCAGAAAACATGAGTTGTTATCATAAAACCTTATCTTACCAGAACGTCCGTATATCTCGGCTCTGAGGGAAAAGAGTTTAGTTAGTGGACATGACAGTGTGCAAACCTTAATACTAATAAAAAATAATAAAGGAAACAGAAGAGAAGTCAGGGTAAGGCCGAGGTGGGCACGCAGAGGCATCCGGTTCTACCCGTGCGTACCCCCCTTAAATTGACCCAACCCTGTGTCTCTACTCCTTAAAGAGGGGTAGAGAAAGGATAAGAAATAACTATAACAATAAACTTAATAGGAAGTACAGAAAAAGAACAGGAAGTCTAAACTTCCAAAAAACAGTCAATGACCTTACGGTCAGAGTGTCCACCGGTGTGGACGTCCAGTGTGACTGACCACCTACAGGAAAGGAATTCCTAAGGGGGTAAGTCTAGTTGGGGGAAAGTTCCGTGGGGGATCACCCATAGTTCAGGTGGTACCCGTGGCTTCCCCAGCTTTGAGTTGTTCTTCTACGTTCAAAGGTGGGGTGGTGTCCATCGATGTTTGGAGTTGTCTCGGCTTGGGAGAGATAGGAGGGCGGAATGATCTGTCTCTGACTGGATCTCTTGGGATGAAAACAGGGATCTCCCACTTGGCCAGCAAATCAAGGCCTTCATCAGGGGTTTTAACAATGTGTGTGGTACCATGGTCAAAAATTATCAGTTTGGGGGGGAACCCCCAATTGTAAGGAATCTTTCTGTACCTCAGTGTAGTTGTCACCTGTGAGAAGTCTCTTCTGGTTTTCAATGTAGCCTGAGATAGATCCTGGAACAGGGAAAGGTCTTTGTACTCTCCTGGAAGTTTCTTTCCCTCTCTTGTTGCCGCCAGTAACTTCTCCTTGACATGAAAGAAATGGATCCTTGTTATGACGTCTCTTGGTAGGTTCTTTCCTAGATGGGCCGGTTTGGGAAGTCTGTGGGCCCTATCCACTGTGAGCTCACTTTGATTGAGGTCAGGAAGTGTGGCGTGTAGGATGTCTGCTACATAAGCATTCAGCTGGTCATTGGCGACAGTTTCAGGGACCCCTCTTATTTTTATGTTATTCCTCCTGTTTCTGTCTTCCCCATCTGCTATCTTTTCCTTCATCCACTTGTTCTCATCCGCTAGTTGTTTATGTGCATCCACCAGGACATTATAATTTTTGGACATTTCAATCACCTTATTTTCCAGTAGGCAGATCCTCTGGTCTGTGTCAGCAGCGAATACCTCAACATTGCCTGCGAGTGCGTTTAAGTCTGCTCTGGTGCCTGTAATATTGTCACTTAGCATCTGGCTGAAGGAGAGCATAAAGTTTTTGAAGAATTGCTGTGACATAGGTTCTTCAGATGCAGGGAATGCGGCCAGTGTGCTAAATATGTTTTCTGGTGGGTGACGTTGTGCAGTTGGGGATGGATGGATGGGTGGATGAGGTTGTTGCTCAGCGAGCGTCTGCTGTTCGGGATAGGTGGTTGGGTGGGACTGCTGTTCAGATGGGCTAGGAGTAGAGTGCGGTGTGAGTCCTACCTTGGGGTCTCCAGATTCGGATTTCCGTATGCGGTCGGATTCGAATTTCCGTATATAGTCGGATTTCCGTACGGAATCGCGCTGTAGTCCGGAAGTTTGTGGCGTCTTCAGCGGGCTTCGCTCTCTGTTGTCCTCTGCCGATCTCCGCATGCCATATTCCTCCTCACTTTCCTCCTCCAGTATGTCCGCTCTGTCTCTCCTTCCCTGGGGAGTGAATAAAAGGCTATACCTGTTCCTCTGGTCTAGCGGTGGAGGGGTCCTGTAGTTAGCCTCCTGATGCAAGCTGGGCCTGTAATGGCCGGCGCCATCTTGGTTTTCCTCAGTAAAGAACGTGGAGAGCTTCCTGGGGACTGAATTGCTCTGTTTCTGCTGTCTTTGAGACACTCTCCGGTAGCCTGAAGCCATCCTGGGATGTTCACCCACCTTTTAGTGCTGTTTTGGGGCTTTCTGGGTTGCTTTAGGTCGCTCTAAAGGGTGATCACAGCAGGAGCTCAGGGATCAAGCCTCCATTCAGCTCTGCTGCGTAGCCACGCCCCTTTTCTATGTTAAACCATTACACCATTGAAAAACTGGTTACGTTTGCAATCGAAAGAAAAATCACTATAGTTGAAGAGGTAATGGCCCCTAAACTATGTTCTGGGATGAAAGTTACAGCTTCAGTGAAATCCGTTTGCAAATCGGAGTGATAGATTAGAATCGAGAGCCAACGGTAAGTTTTCTATGTTAAACCATTACACCATTGAAAAACTGGTTACGTTTGCAATCGAAAGAAAAATGACTATAGTTGAAGAGGTAATGGCCCCTAAACTATGTTCTGGGATGAAAGTTACAGCTTCAGTGAAATCCGTTTGCAAATCGGAGTGATAGATTAGAATCGAGAGCCAACGGTAAGTTTTCTATGTTAAACCATTACACCATTGAAAAACTGGTTACGTTTGCAATCGAAAGAAAAATGACTATAGTTGAAGAGGTAATGGCCCCTAAACTATGTTCTGGGATGAAAGTTACAGCTTCAGTGAAATCCGTTTGCAAATCGGAGTGATAGATTAGAATCGAGAGCCAACGGTAAGTTTTCTATGAAAAACTGAACCATTGAAAAACTGGTTACGTTTGCAAACGAAAGAAAAATGACTATAGTTGAAGAGGTAATGGCCCCTAAACTATGTTCTGGGATGAAAGCTACAGCTTCAGTGAAATCCGTTTGCAAATCGGAGTGATAGATTAGAATCGAGAGCCAACGGTAAGTTTTCTATGAAAAACTGAACCATTGAAAAACTGGTTACGTTTGCAAACGAAAGAAAAATGACTATAGTTGAAGAGGTAATGGCCCCTAAACTATGTTCTGGGATGAAAGCTACAGCTTCAGTGAAATCCGTTTGCAAATCGGAGTGATAGATTAGAATCGAGAGCCAACGGTAGGTTTTGTATGTTAAACCATTACACCATTGAAAAACTGGTTACGTTTGCAATCGAAAGAAAAATGATTATAGTTGAAGAGGTAATGGCCCCTAAACTATGTTCTGGGATGAAAGTTACAGCTTCAGTGAAATCCGTTTGCAAATCGGAGTGATAGATTAGAATCGAGAGCCAACGGTAAGTTTTCTATGTTAAACCATTACACCATTGAAAAACTGGTTACGTTTGCAATCGAAAGAAAAATGACTATAGTTGAAGAGGTAATGGCCCCTAAACTATGTTCTGGGATGAAAGATACAGCTTCAGTGAAATCCGTTTGCAAATCGGAGTGATAGATTAGAATCGAGAGCCAACGGTAGGTTTTGTATGTTAAACCATTACACCATTGAAAAACTGGTTACGTTTGCAATCGAAAGAAAAATGATTATAGTTGAAGAGGTAATGGCCCCTAAACTATGTTCTGGGATGAAAGTTACAGCTTCAGTGAAATCCGTTTGCAAATCGGAGTGATAGATTAGAATCGAGAGCCAACGGTAAGTTTTCTATGTTAAACCATTACACCATTGAAAAACTGGTTACGTTTGCAATCGAAAGAAAAATGACTATAGTTGAAGAGGTAATGGCCCCTAAACTATGTTCTGGGATGAAAGTTACAGCTTCAGTGAAATCCGTTTGCAAATCGGAGTGATAGATTAGAATCGAGAGCCAACGGTAGGTTTTGTATGTTAAACCATTACACCATTGAAAAACTGGTTACGTTTGCAATCGAAAGAAAAATGATTATAGTTGAAGAGGTAATGGCCCCTAAACTATGTTCTGGGATGAAAGTTACAGCTTCAGTGAAATCCGTTTGCAAATCGGAGTGATAGATTAGAATCGAGAGCCAACGGTAAGTTTTCTATGTTAAACCATTACACCATTGAAAAACTGGTTACGTTTGCAATCGAAAGAAAAATGACTATAGTTGAAGAGGTAATGGCCCCTAAACTATGTTCTGGGATGAAAGTTACAGCTTCAGTGAAATCCGTTTGCAAATCGGAGTGATAGATTAGAATCGAGAGCCAACGGTAAGTTTTCTATGTTAAACCATTACACCATTGAAAAACTGGTTACGTTTGCAATCGAAAGAAAAATGACTATAGTTGAAGAGGTAATGGCCCCTAAACTATGTTCTGGGATGAAAGTTACAGCTTCAGTGAAATCCGTTTGCAAATCGGAGTGATAGATTAGAATCGAGAGCCAACGGTAAGTTTTCTATGTTAAACCATTACACCATTGAAAAACTGGTTACGTTTGCAATCGAAAGAAAAATGACTATAGTTGAAGAGGTAATGGCCCCTAAACTATGTTCTGGGATGAAAGTTACAGCTTCAGTGAAATCCGTTTGCAAATCGGAGTGATAGATTAGAATCGAGAGCCAACGGTAAGTTTTCTATGTTAAACCATTACACCATTGAAAAACTGGTTACGTTTGCAATCGAAAGAAAAATGACTATAGTTGAAGAGGTAATGGCCCCTAAACTATGTTCTGGGATGAAAGTTACAGCTTCAGTGAAATCCGTTTGCAAATCGGAGTGATAGATTAGAATCGAGAGCCAACGGTAAGTTTTCTATGAAAAACTGAACCATTGAAAAACTGGTTACGTTTGCAAACGAAAGAAAAATGACTATAGTTGAAGAGGTAATGGCCCCTAAACTATGTTCTGGGATGAAAGCTACAGCTTCAGTGAAATCCGTTTGCAAATCGGAGTGATAGATTAGAATCGAGAGCCAACGGTAAGTTTTCTATGAAAAACTGAACCATTGAAAAACTGGTTACGTTTGCAAACGAAAGAAAAATGACTATAGTTGAAGAGGTAATGGCCCCTAAACTATGTTCTGGGATGAAAGCTACAGCTTCAGTGAAATCCGTTTGCAAATCGGAGTGATAGATTAGAATCGAGAGCCAATGGTAGGTTTTGTATGTTAAACCATTACACCATTGAAAAACTGGTTACGTTTGCAATCGAAAGAAAAATGATTATAGTTGAAGAGGTAATGGCCCCTAAACTATGTTCTGGGATGAAAGTTACAGCTTCAGTGAAATCCGTTTGCAAATCGGAGTGATAGATTAGAATCGAGAGCCAACGGTAAGTTTTCTATGTTAAACCATTACACCATTGAAAAACTGGTTACGTTTGCAATCGAAAGAAAAATGACTATAGTTGAAGAGGTAATGGCCCCTAAACTATGTTCTGGGATGAAAGTTACAGCTTCAGTGAAATCCGTTTGCAAATCGGAGTGATAGATTAGAATCGAGAGCCAACGGTAGGTTTTGTATGTTAAACCATTACACCATTAAAAAACTGGTTACGTTTGCAATCGAAAGAAAAATGATTATAGTTGAAGAGGTAATGGCCCCTAAACTATGTTCTGGGATGAAAGTTACAGCTTCAGTGAAATCCGTTTGCAAATCGGAGTGATAGATTAGAATCGAGAGCCAACGGTAAGTTTTCTATGTTAAACCATTACACCATTGAAAAACTGGTTACGTTTGCAATCGAAAGAAAAATGACTATAGTTGAAGAGGTAATGGCCCCTAAACTATGTTCTGGGATGAAAGTTACAGCTTCAGTGAAATCCGTTTGCAAATCGGAGTGATAGATTAGAATCGAGAGCCAACGGTAAGTTTTCTATGTTAAACCATTACACCATTGAAAAACTGGTTACGTTTGCAATCGAAAGAAAAATGACTATAGTTGAAGAGGTAATGGCCCCTAAACTATGTTCTGGGATGAAAGTTACAGCTTCAGTGAAATCCGTTTGCAAATCGGAGTGATAGATTAGAATCGAGAGCCAACGGTAAGTTTTCTATGTTAAACCATTACACCATTGAAAAACTGGTTACGTTTGCAATCGAAAGAAAAATGACTATAGTTGAAGAGGTAATGGCCCCTAAACTATTTTCTGGGATGAAAGTTACAGCTTCAGTGAAATCCGTTTGCAAATCGGAGTGATAGATTAGAATCGAGAGCCAACGGTAAGTTTTCTATGTTAAACTATTACACCATTGAAAAACTGGTTACGTTTGCAATCGAAAGAAAAATGACTATAGTTGAAGAGGTAATGGCCCCTAAACTATGTTCTGGGATGAAAGTTACAGCTTCAGTGAAATCCGTTTGCAAATCGGAGTGATAGATTAGAATCGAGAGCCAACGGTAAGTTTTCTATGTTAAACCATTACACCATTGAAAAACTGGTTACGTTTGCAATCGAAAGAAAAATGACTATAGTTGAAGAGGTAATGGCCCCTAAACTATGTTCTGGGATGAAAGTTACAGCTTCAGTGAAATCCGTTTGCAAATCGGAGTGATAGATTAGAATCGAGAGCCAACGGTAGGTTTTGTATGTTAAACCATTACACCATTGAAAAACTGGTTACGTTTGCAATCGAAAGAAAAATGATTATAGTTGAAGAGGTAATGGCCCCTAAACTATGTTCTGGGATGAAAGTTACAGCTTCAGTGAAATCCGTTTGCAAATCGGAGTGATAGATTAGAATCGAGAGCCAACGGTAAGTTTTCTATGTTAAACCATTACACCATTGATAAACTGGTTACGTTTGCAATCGAAAGAAAAATGACTATAGTTGAAGAGGTAATGGCCCCTAAACTATGTTCTGGGATGAAAGTTACAGCTTCAGTGAAATCCGTTTGCAAATCGGAGTGATAGATTAGAATCGAGAGCCAACGGTAAGTTTTCTATGTTAAACCATTACACCATTGAAAAACTGGTTACGTTTGCAATCGAAAGAAAAATGACTATAGTTGAAGAGGTAATGGCCCCTAAACTATGTTCTGGGATGAAAGTTACAGCTTCAGTGAAATCCGTTTGCAAATCGGAGTGATAGATTAGAATCGAGAGCCAACGGTAAGTTTTCTATGTTAAACCATTACACCATTGAAAAACTGGTTACGTTTGCAATCGAAAGAAAAATGACTATAGTTGAAGAGGTAATGGCCCCTAAACTATGTTCTGGGATGAAAGTTACAGCTTCAGTGAAATCCGTTTGCAAATCGGAGTGATAGATTAGAATCGAGAGCCAACGGTAAGTTTTCTATGTTAAACCATTACACCATTGAAAAACTGGTTACGTTTGCAATCGAAAGAAAAAAGACTATAGTTGAAGAGGTAATGGCCCCTAAACTATGTTCTGGGATGAAAGTTACAGCTTCAGTGAAATCCGTTTGCAAATCGGAGTGATAGATTAGAATCGAGAGCCAACGGTAAGTTTTCTATGTTAAACCATTACACCATTGAAAAACTGGTTACGTTTGCAATCGAAAGAAAAATGACTATAGTTGAAGAGGTAATGGCCCCTAAACTATGTTCTGGGATGAAAGTTACAGCTTCAGTGAAATCCGTTTGCAAATCGGAGTGATAGATTAGAATCGAGAGCCAACGGTAAGTTTTCTATGTTAAACCATTACACCATTGAAAAACTGGTTACGTTTGCAATCGAAAGAAAAATGACTATAGTTGAAGAGGTAATGGCCCCTAAACTATGTTCTGGGATGAAAGTTACAGCTTCAGTGAAATCCGTTTGCAAATCGGAGTGATAGATTAGAATCGAGAGCCAACGGTAAGTTTTCTATGTTAAACCATTACACCATTGAAAAACTGGTTACGTTTGCAATCGAAAGAAAAATGACTATAGTTGAAGAGGTAATGGCCCCTAAACTATGTTCTGGGATGAAAGTTACAGCTTCAGTGAAATCCGTTTGCAAATCGGAGTGATAGATTAGAATCGAGAGCCAACGGTAGGTTTTGTATGTTAAACCATTACACCATTGAAAAACTGGTTACGTTTGCAATCGAAAGAAAAATGACTATAGTTGAAGAGGTAATGGCCCCTAAACTATGTTCTGGGATGAAAGCTACAGCTTCAGTGAAATCCGTTTGCAAATCGGAGTGATAGATTAGAATCGAGAGCCAACGGTAAGTTTTGTATGTTAAACCATTACACCATTGAAAAACTGGTTACGTTTGCAATCGAAAGAAAAATGACTATAGTTGAAGAGGTAATGGCCCCTAAACTATGTTCTGGGATGAAAGTTACAGCTTCAGTGAAATCCGTTTGCAAATCGGAGTGATAGATTAGATTCGAGAGCCAATGGTAAGTTTTCTATGTTAAACCATTACACCATTGAAAAACTGGTTACGTTTGCAATCGAAAGAAAAATGACTATAGTTGAAGAGGTAATGGCCCCTAAACTATGTTCTGGGATGAAAGTTACAGCTTCAGTGAAATCCGTTTGCAAATCGGAGTGATAGATTAGAATCGAGAGCCAACGGTAAGTTTTCTATGTTAAACCATTACACCATTGAAAAACTGGTTACGTTTGCAATCGAAAGAAAAATGACTATAGTTGAAGAGGTAATGGCCCCTAAACTATGTTCTGGGATGAAAGTTACAGCTTCAGTGAAATCCGTTTGCAAATCGGAGTGATAGATTAGAATCGAGAGCCAACGGTAAGTTTTCTATGTTAAACCATTACACCATTGAAAAACTGGTTACGTTTGCAATCGAAAGAAAAATGACTATAGTTGAAGAGGTAATGGCCCCTAAACTATGTTCTGGGATGAAAGTTACAGCTTCAGTGAAATCCGTTTGCAAATCGGAGTGATAGATTAGAATCGAGAGCCAACGGTAAGTTTTCTATGTTAAACCATTACACCATTGAAAAACTGGTTACGTTTGCAATCGAAAGAAAAATGACTATAGTTGAAGAGGTAATGGCCCCTAAACTATGTTCTGGGATGAAAGCTACAGCTTCAGTGAAATCCGTTTGCAAATCGGAGTGATAGATTAGATTCGAGAGCCAACGGTAAGTTTTCTATGTTAAACCATTACACCATTGAAAAACTGGTTACGTTTGCAATCGAAAGAAAAATGACTATAGTTGAAGAGGTAATGGCCCCTAAACTATGTTCTGGGATGAAAGTTACAGCTTCAGTGAAATCCGTTTGCAAATCGGAGTGATAGATTAGAATCGAGAGCCAACGGTAAGTTTTCTATGTTAAACCATTACACCATTGAAAAACTGGTTACGTTTGCAATCGAAAGAAAAATGACTATAGTTGAAGAGGTAATGGCCCCTAAACTATGTTCTGGGATGAAAGTTACAGCTTCAGTGAAATCCGTTTGCAAATCGGAGTGATAGATTAGAATCGAGAGCCAACGGTAAGTTTTCTATGTTAAACCATTACACCATTGAAAAACTGGTTACGTTTGCAATCGAAAGAAAAATGACTATAGTTGAAGAGGTAATGGCCCCTAAACTATGTTCTGGGATGAAAGTTACAGCTTCAGTGAAATCCGTTTGCAAATCGGAGTGATAGATTAGAATCGAGAGCCAACGGTAAGTTTTCTATGTTAAACCATTACACCATTGAAAAACTGGTTACGTTTGCAATCGAAAGAAAAATGACTATAGTTGAAGAGGTAATGGCCCCTAAACTATGTTCTGGGATGAAAGTTACAGCTTCAGTGAAATCCGTTTGCAAATCGGAGTGATAGATTAGAATCGAGAGCCAACGGTAAGTTTTCTATGTTAAACCATTACACCATTGAAAAACTGGTTACGTTTGCAATCGAAAGAAAAATGACTATAGTTGAAGAGGTAATGGCCCCTAAACTATGTTCTGGGATGAAAGTTACAGCTTCAGTGAAATCCGTTTGCAAATCGGAGTGATAGATTAGAATCGAGAGCCAACAGTAAGTTTTCTATGTTAAACCATTACACCATTGAAAAACTGGTTACGTTTGCAATCGAAAGAAAAATGACTATAGTTGAAGAGGTAATGGCCCCTAAACTATGTTCTGGGATGAAAGTTACAGCTTCAGTGAAATCCGTTTGCAAATCGGAGTGATAGATTAGAATCGAGAGCCAACGGTAAGTTTTCTATGTTAAACCATTACACCATTGAAAAACTGGTTACGTTTGCAATCGAAAGAAAAATGACTATAGTTGAAGAGGTAATGGCCCCTAAACTATGTTCTGGGATGAAAGTTACAGCTTCAGTGAAATCCGTTTGCAAATCGGAGTGATAGATTAGAATCGAGAGCCAACGGTAAGTTTTCTATGTTAAACCATTACACCATTGAAAAACTGGTTACGTTTGCAATCGAAAGAAAAATGACTATAGTTGAAGAGGTAATGGCCCCTAAACTATGTTCTGGGATGAAAGTTACAGCTTCAGTGAAATCCGTTTGCAAATCGGAGTGATAGATTAGAATCGAGAGCCAACGGTAAGTTTTCTATGTTAAACCATTACACCATTGAAAAACTGGTTACGTTTGCAATCGAAAGAAAAATGACTATAGTTGAAGAAGTAATGGCCCCTAAACTATGTTCTGGGATGAAAGTTACAGCTTCAGTGAAATCCGTTTGCAAATCGGAGTGATAGATTAGAATCTAGAGCCAACGGTAAGTTTTCTATGTTAAACCATTACACCATTGAAAAACTGGTTACGTTTGCAATCGAAAGAAAAATGACTATAGTTGAAGAAGTAATGGCCCCTAAACTATGTTCTGGGATGAAAGTTACAGCTTCAGTGAAATCCGTTTGCAAATCGGAGTGATAGATTAGAATCTAGAGCCAACGGTAAGTTTTCTATGTTAAACCATTACACCATTGAAAAACTGGTTACGTTTGCAATTGAAAGAAAAATGACTATAGTTGAAGAAGTAATGGCCCCTAAACTATGTTCTAGGATGAAAGTTACAGCTTCAGTGAAATCCGTTTGCAAATCGGAGTGATAGATTAGAATCTAGAGCCAACGGTAAGTTTTCTATGTTAAACCATTACACCATTGAAAAACTGGTTACGTTTGCAATCGAAAGAAAAATGACTATAGTTGAAGAAGTAATGGCCCCTAAACTATGTTCTGGGATGAAAGTTACAGCTTCAGTGAAATCCGTTTGCAAATCGGAGTGATAGATTAGAATCGAGAGCCAACGGTAAGTTTTCTATGTTAAACCATTACACCATTGAAAAACTGGTTACGTTTGCAATCGAAAGAAAAATGACTATAGTTGAAGAAGTAATGGCCCCTAAACTATGTTCTGGGATGAAAGTTACAGCTTCAGTGAAATCCGTTTGCAAATCGGAGTGATAGATTAGAATCGAGAGCCAACGGTAAGTTTTCTATGTTAAACCATTACACCATTGAAAAACTGGTTACGTTTGCAATCGAAAGAAAAATGACTATAGTTGAAGAGGTAATGGCCCCTAAACTATGTTCTGGGATGAAAGTTACAGCTTCAGTGAAATCCGTTTGCAAATCGGAGTGATAGATTAGAATCGAGAGCCAACGGTAAGTTTTCTATGTTAAACCAAGTACATTAATTTTTATTGAAGTTTTACATAACAAGTTATTGCATTACAGGCATTAGTGATTATGTATTCATATTTGTACAGCTATATAAATGAATACAGTATAACAGTTAACAACATATCTGTAGTACAGAAATTTATATAACAGATAAAATAAGAAGAATAGTCTGGTTAGAGGGTAGGTAGGAGTTATGCAGGAGTATTTTATTGGTGTGGAGTTGATATGAGGTGGTAGAAGGAGGTTTGGATGCAGATTGTAAGGTGTAAGTTAAGTGGATCACTGTGTGTAGAAATCCGCTACCAGCGCAGGATCTCACACACAGTCCCTGAAACTGCATTTCCGTTTTTTTGGAAATATGTCTGATTTTACCAGTTCTCCACCTAGGTGTGGATATTTCCCAGTGAGGGAGTAAGCAAGTACCTGAGATTGAGGATATCTAACCAGATGGTAAATGTATTCTAACCGGGTTTGGTTGGAAAGAAATAGAGCTGGTGAGAAGTCTGATGTGAGGTTAACTTATCAAATAACCTATATATTGTTTAAAGTAATTGAAACTATGTTTAATCTACAGATAGGAATAACAGAAGGATCTCTTGGATCTGTACTCATTTTTTTTTTTTATGATATCTAAACCTATTATGCTAAGAGTTTAATAATTATTAATTTTGTCAAAAAGAATAATCAAATTTTGACGTAACCACGTTTAAATGGCATATCTCTGTTTTGTCTAAGCGATGCTTTAAATTACTTCCATAGTTACTAAAGTTGGAATTCTGTATTCCCTAGGATACTGTAGTTCAACCACAGCTCCAGCAGTGGAGAAAGCTGTGTAACAGATCCGTCAAGGATCCTCTCGACCTGGAAAATGGGGGATTTTAACCACCCTACAGAGATTCCAGGGAGCGGATCCTCAACTAAGGAGTCTCATAGGTCTGCCAGAGCTGCAGTGTTTCGTCCAGGTAGGAGAAAGGGAAGAAGAAGATTCCTAACTGACTAACTAACAGTTGTTATGACTCCAATTGTGTATGAGTAGCTGTCATATCAGTTATTTTTGTTGTATATACTACATCTAAAACTAAACTACACATCAAACTATGTACAATTAGAATGTCCCGATTGTGTTTCCAGAGCAAGAGAAATCTACCTATATTAAGATAAGTGAGCAACAGAGCCTTACCTGCGAGGATCCCCTTAGTACATTAAAGTCATACATGAGAGTTACACATGAGAGTACCTCTTATCAAAGAGACCACAGAACTAAAATTCCATTAGTTTGGATTCCCTGTATGCAACAGGCCACAGAGCAGCCACCTCCAGGAAAGCACCCAGGTTTCCACATCTAATCGCCCAGGATTTCTCTGCAATAAGATTTGAATCAACAATACGCAGGATTTCTCCGATTGTTGGGATGACTTTTGATTTCCAGTTGAAAGCTAATTGATTCCTGATAGTTATAAAGATGTGATTATAGATCAATCTTTCCTGGGGTGGCAGATCCATGGTTCCTAAATGCAACAGTGCCATACCAGAGGGTATAGGATGTATGGACATAGGTAATTGTCCCAAGAAGACTCCTATATCTGTTCTGAGTTTCTTCAGTTTGGGGCAGTCCCATAAGATGTGCCCTACGGTACCCGTCCGGTTGCACCCCCTCCAACACAAGGGTGATGCCTTCATGTCAAACTTGGAAATCCTCTCAGGTGTCATGTACCACTGCCAAATGCTCTTTAGTAAGCCTTCAAAGTGTCTCACACAGTGTGAAGACTTCTTTACTGATCTCAAGACCTTTTCCCATTCTTCCATGTCTATCTCAGTTTGGAGATACTCCTGCCAACTATCTAGTTGCCATTGTGGGGTGGAATCTTTCATTTTTAGTAAGGTTTTGTAGAAAATAGATGTTCCCTTATAGTGTGAACCCTGAGGGTGGATAATTTTACTAATTTGTGGGGTCAGAGATACAGGGCTGTACGGGTGATATTTACAGAATTTACTGATTTTCCTATATGTGGGGAGTTCTGTTGGTGGGAGACCATAGGTCTGAGTGAAAAATTCAAATGGTCTCAGTTCTGTGTTATCAAGGAGATCTTCTATGGAGTTAATACCAGAATCTGTCCAGGTTTGTAAATTTAAATTATTTATTAAAGTTTGGAGAGTGATTAAGGGTGTGTCAGACTCTATGGATAAAACGTCCTTTTTGCACAGAGCGGTTAGTTCCTTCCAAATTCTAAGTGTGTTAATTGTTAATGGGTTCTGGATAGTCTGTCTAGTTTTCCAGGCCAGTCTGGCTCCAAGAAACAATTTGTAGTCTCCATAGCTAAGTTGATCCTCTTCAATCGAGAACCATTGTTTTGTGTTATCCCCGAGCCAGACTGCCCTGGACTGATCCATTATTGTAGCCTTATAATAGAATTCCAGGTTGGGGACACCTAGGCCCAAATTAGCAGTATCCATCATTAATATTTTGTTGGAAAACCTGGATTTTTTGTTTAATAATATAAATTGATTAAGAGCTTTTTGTAGGGTGTTGAAGAAGGTTTGGGGTACTTTTATAGGCAAGTTTCTAAAGAGGTATAGAAGTTGGGGAAGAATGAACATTTTAAAGGCTGCATTCCTTCCCAGCCAGGAGTATTCTACTTTTGCAAGATCTTCCAGTTTCTCTTTGAATTTTTTTAACCATGGGGCGTAGTTTTCTTTATAGATATTATTTAGTGTGGGTGTTATATAGATTCCTAGGTATTTTATGACAGTGTCATTCCATAAGAATTCACAAGAGCTTTTTAAGATATCCCTATCTTTCTGTGGGATAAAACATGGGAGAATGGTTGTCTTATTCTTATTTAATTTGTAATATGAGATTTTGGAGAACTCTTCTAGTTCCAATTGAGCATTTGGCAGTGATACAAGTGGTTTCTGGAGGAGGAGGATCACATCATCAGCGTATAAACCCATTTTATGTATGGTTTGTTTGTTTTTAATGCCAAAAATTTGTGAATTGTCTCTGATTCTTTGAGCGAGCGGTTCAATCGTTAAATTGAATATTAGGGGTGAGAGGGGGCAACCTTGACGGGTACCGTTTTTAATATCGAAGGGTAGAGATAGTGTGCCTGATGATAGGACTCTGGCAGATGGGTGGGTGTATAGGGCTAAAATGGCCTTGTGTAAGAAGGCAGGGATACCAAATTTGGTGAGCACCTTGGAAAGGTACAGCCAATTGACTCTGTCGAACGCCTTCTCCGCGTCCAAGGAGACAAGGAGGGTAGGCGTCCGACAGAGCCCCACTCTGTGGATCAGAGATAAAACCTTGCGAGTGCCATCACTAGTCGACCTATTCTTTGTAAACCCTACCTGATCTGGATGAATAATTTGGGGCATAAGGGGAGATAACCTATTAGCTATTATTCGGGCGTATAGTTTTATGTCAGTGTTTAGTAGGGAGATGGGCCTATAATTACTAGGGTCAGAGGGGTCCTTACCTTCCTTGGGGATTGTAGTTATTAGTGCCGAAAGTGATTCTCTAGGGAAATTGCCTTTAGTAGCTGCTTCATTAAACATATTTGTTAGGGGGGTTACTAGGATAGAAATAAATTTTTTAAAATAATCGTTAATAAAACCGTCTGGTCCTGGGGCTTTGTCTTTCTTTAGGGATCCTATTGCTGCTATTGTTTCTTGCTCTGTGAAGGGAGTTGCTAGGTAATTTTGCTCAAATTCTGTTAGGGAGGGGAGATTTACTTTATCAAGGTATAATTCTATTTCCTGTGGTAATGGGGTGTGGGTGTTTGGGTCCTTTTCGAGGTTATAAAGGGCTTCATAGTACTCTGCCAGGGCGTTTACAATATCTTTGGGGTGGTGGACTTCTATTTTTGTTTTGGGGTGTGTGATTTTAATAATTCTCTGACGAATTCTTTTTCCCTTAATTTTTTGGGCCATGGCCTTCCCTGCTCTATTATTATTATAGTACCAATTTTGTTTTAATGTGGTTTGCCATTTGTCGTACTGGTAGTACAATTTGTCTGCTAGGGTCTGTCTAGTTTCCTCTAGTTGGGGTATGAGTTCATTCTTGTGATTGTTGTATATTTCTTTCTCTAGTGATTTAATTTTGTCTAATAAGATGTTAGTTTGTTCCCTAACTTTTTTGTTATGAATGGCACTCAACTTAATAAAGGTTCCTCTGATAAATGCTTTATGAGCATTCCAAAGAGTAGAGTTGGATATATCTCCTGTGTCATTGAGTTTGAAATACTCTATTAGTTCCTTTTTGATTATAGGGGAAGTGTGTTCGGAGTGAAGGATGTATTTGTTAAGTCTCCATGTATACTGTTGTTTCACAGAGTTCTGGATATGAAATTTCACTATGAGAGGTGAGTGGTCTGACCACACTCTAGTACCAATTTCCATCTCTGAGACTAGTGGCAAGGTAAATTGGTCTGTTAGGCAATGGTCAATACGAGTGAAGGATTTATGAATGGTAGAGTAGAATGTGAACTGTTTCTCCTTGGGGTGAATACACCTCCAAGTGTCAAATAGCTCGTTTTTTGTCAAAATTGGTTGTAAAGTGGAGTGTTTAGTTCTTAATTTGGAAGTACAATCTAACTGTGGATCTGTTATGGAGTTCAGATCTCCAGAGATAAAAAGATATCCTTTCTTGAAATTTGTTATTTTTTTGAGTTTTGAATTGATAAATTTAGTCTGGTGTTGGTTGGGGGCATATAGGTTCACAAAAGTGTAATCCTTAGAGTTCAATTGTCCAGTTATCATTACCATTCTACCATCCTCACTTGAGTATGTGTCTTTTACCACTAGTCCCAGAGAGTCCCTAACTGCTATGAAAGTCCCAGCTTTTTTCTTATTATTCTGTAATGTAGAGTGAAATATATTGGTAAACTGAAATAATTTGTATTTTTTCGCTGCATTTTTGTTCAGGTGAGATTCTTGAACACATATAATATCTGCCTTTTGTTCCTTAATCAGTTTCTGTAAGAGGTATCACTTCCTAAAAGAATTGAGGCCTCTCACATTAACTGAGAGGAGATTACATTTCTCAGCCATTACACCATGTATATTGCATCACAATTAAATCATACCATTGATTGGGATTCCCGCAGGCAGGCTCTGGAGCATCTCTGATGAAACTTTTTAACTCTACTCTGGTGGAGGGAAACAAGGTTAGTCGGGACATTGACCTATATAGAAATAACCAAAGTAATAGTACAATGAGAGGCATCCGGTTCTACCTCTCAATAGCACTACTGAAAAAAAAAAGGAGAGAAAAGAGTAGGTGAGAAAATAGTGAGAACACTAACAGTGTAAACAAAACAAAACAGATTGGTCAGATTAGAGTTCAGTTCAGGTGACCAATTCAGTAGAGTCCACCAGTGTGGACTTCAAGTGGTTTTTCCACCTGTAGGGAGAGAAAAATCAGTCCCAGGGGAAAAAACAAATGTGAGGGGGACAAAGTTCCTGGCTGATCACCCCGATTCAGCCTTTTGTCGAAGCCTCACTTGTTGCTGCCTTGTCTGGTGTGATAGGAAGAGTGGTGTCCATAGCAGTAGGCTTAGGCAATAGAGGTGGGCGATAAGGTTTGTCTTTACTTGAGTCTTTAGATACAAAAAGTGGGATATTCCATCTAGATAAGAGGTCCTGTCCCTCTGTTGGATTCCTGATCACGTGTGTCTCCCCTCCGTCTCTTATGATCAGCTTTGGGGGGAATCCCCATGAGTAGTCGATTCTCTTGTTTCTCAAAGAGGCAGTAATCTGCGAGAATCCGCGTCTGGTTGAGAGGGTAGCTTGTGACAGATCCTGATATAACGCCAAGTTCTGATACGGGTCAGGAAGCTTTTGCCCTTTCCTAGTGGCTCCCAGCAGCTGTTCCTTTACGTGGAAAAAATGTATCCTTGTAATGACATCTCTAGGCAGATGTTTGGCGATGTGGGATGGCTTGGGTAGCCTATGGGCTCTGTCCACTACAAGCTCATTTTTAGGTATGTTAGGACAGGTGACTTTGATAATGTCCATGACGTAGTCCTTTAAATCATCATTCTGTACTGTCTCTGGGATCCCTCTGATCTTCAGGTTGTTTCTCCTGTTTCTATCCTCCCCATCAGCTATTTTTTCCTTCATCTGCCTATTCTCCTTTACAAGTTCTTTGTGAGCATCCACCAATGAATTGTGTGCTGCTGTCATCTCCACAATTCTGTGTTCCAACCTGGCCAGCCTATGGTCTGTTTCCTTAGTGTATACGGTCAGGTGGCCCACCAAAGCGTGCATATCAGCCCTTATTTCCATAGAGTCCTTTCTTAAAATGCTACTGAAAGATATCATGAAATCTTTAAAAAAGGTTTGAGTCATGGGCTGGTCTGTGGCAGAGAATGACATCAGGGGGTCTGTAAATGCCATCGGTGGTGAGGGGTGGATGGATGGATGAGGGAGCTGATCAGATGCTTGGGTATGTGTGTGAGGGGAGGATAGAGGAATCTGTCCTACCTGGGACCTTGTTGTGTCATCTTTCCTGGGTTCCAGAATGTTTTTCCGGAATTCCGGATCCATTTTCCGGAATTCCGAATTGGAGTTACGAAATTCCGCGTTCTCCGTGCGGGATACGGAGGCCTGCCTGGGGCTTCTGTCCCTGTTGTCAGCGGTACCTGTAGCGGCTTCATCTTCCTCACTGAGGTCCCCCAGGTAGTCCGCTCTGTTGCCCCTTCGATAGGGAGTCTGGAAAGCTGCAAAGCGATTCCTCTGGGTCACAGGCGGCGGTGTCCTGTAGTCTGCATCATGCCTGGAGCTAGGCCTGTAGTGCCGGGGGCCATCTTGGATATCCTCCTCCTGGAAGAAGTCAGTCAGTTTGCGGGGCAGAGGGGACCTGTAATTCCGCTTGGGTCTCGCTGTAATCCATTCCTGTGGGTCCTCTGCATGTTCACCCATCTTCCTGAGTAAAATGAGGCTTCTTAGTGCGCTGTGGAGTAGCTTTTTAGGGTGAAGACAGCAGGAGCTACAGGCTCAGACAACCATCCAGCTCCAGCGTCAAGCCACGCCCCCTTTCTATGTTAAACCATTACACCATTGAAAAACTGGTTACGTTTGCAATCGAAAGAAAAATGACTATAGTTGAAGAGGTAATGGCCCCTAAACTATGTTCTGGGATGAAAGTTACAGCTTCAGTGAAATCCGTTTGCAAATCGGAGTGATAGATTAGAATCGAGAGCCAACGGTAAGTTTTCTATGTTAAACCATTACACCATTGAAAAACTGGTTACGTTTGCAATCGAAAGAAAAATGACTATAGTTGAAGAGGTAATGGCCCCTAAACTATGTTCTGGGATGAAAGTTACAGCTTCAGTGAAATCCGTTTGCAAATCGGAGTGATAGATTAGAATCGAGAGCCAACGGTAAGTTTTCTATGTTAAACCATTACACCATTGAAAAACTGGTTACGTTTGCAATCGAAAGAAAAATGACTATAGTTGAAGAGGTAATGGCCCCTAAACTATGTTCTGGGATGAAAGTTACAGCTTCAGTGAAATCCGTTTGCAAATCGGAGTGATAGATTAGAATCGAGAGCCAACGGTAAGTTTTCTATGTTAAACCATTACACCATTGAAAAACTGGTTACGTTTGCAATCGAAAGAAAAATGACTATAGTTGAAGAGGTAATGGCCCCTAAACTATGTTCTGGGATGAAAGTTACAGCTTCAGTGAAATCCGTTTGCAAATCGGAGTGATAGATTAGAATCGAGAGCCAACGGTAAGTTTTCTATGTTAAACCATTACACCATTGAAAAACTGGTTACGTTTGCAATCGAAAGAAAAATGACTATAGTTGAAGAGGTAATGGCCCCTAAACTATGTTCTGGGATGAAAGTTACAGCTTCAGTGAAATCCGTTTGCAAATCGGAGTGATAGATTAGAATCGAGAGCCAACGGTAAGTTTTCTATGTTAAACCATTACACCATTGAAAAACTGGTTACGTTTGCAATCGAAAGAAAAATGACTATAGTTGAAGAGGTAATGGCCCCTAAACTATGTTCTGGGATGAAAGTTACAGCTTCAGTGAAATCCGTTTGCAAATCGGAGTGATAGATTAGAATCGAGAGCCAACGGTAAGTTTTCTATGTTAAACCATTACACCATTGAAAAACTGGTTACGTTTGCAATCGAAAGAAAAATGACTATAGTTGAAGAGGTAATGGCCCCTAAACTATGTTCTGGGATGAAAGTTACAGCTTCAGTGAAATCCGTTTGCAAATCGGAGTGATAGATTAGAATCGAGAGCCAACGGTAAGTTTTCTATGTTAAACCATTACACCATTGAAAAACTGGTTACGTTTGCAATCGAAAGAAAAATGACTATAGTTGAAGAGGTAATGGCCCCTAAACTATGTTCTGGGATGAAAGTTACAGCTTCAGTGAAATCCGTTTGCAAATCGGAGTGATAGATTAGAATCGAGAGCCAACGGTAAGTTTTCTATGTTAAACCATTACACCATTGAAAAACTGGTTACGTTTGCAATCGAAAGAAAAATGACTATAGTTGAAGAGGTAATGGCCCCTAAACTATGTTCTGGGATGAAAGTTACAGCTTCAGTGAAATCCGTTTGCAAATCGGAGTGATAGATTAGAATCGAGAGCCAACGGTAAGTTTTCTATGTTAAACCATTACACCATTGAAAAACTGGTTACGTTTGCAATCGAAAGAAAAATGACTATAGTTGAAGAGGTAATGGCCCCTAAACTATGTTCTGGGATGAAAGTTACAGCTTCAGTGAAATCCGTTTGCAAATCGGAGTGATAGATTAGAATCGAGAGCCAACGGTAAGTTTTCTATGTTAAACCATTACACCATTGAAAAACTGGTTACGTTTGCAATCGAAAGAAAAATGACTATAGTTGAAGAGGTAATGGCCCCTAAACTATGTTCTGGGATGAAAGTTACAGCTTCAGTGAAATCCGTTTGCAAATCGGAGTGATAGATTAGAATCGAGAGCCAACGGTAAGTTTTCTATGTTAAACCATTACACCATTGAAAAACTGGTTACGTTTGCAATCGAAAGAAAAATGACTATAGTTGAAGAGGTAATGGCCCCTAAACTATGTTCTGGGATGAAAGTTACAGCTTCAGTGAAATCCGTTTGCAAATCGGAGTGATAGATTAGAATCGAGAGCCAACGGTAAGTTTTCTATGTTAAACCATTACACCATTGAAAAACTGGTTACGTTTGCAATCGAAAGAAAAATGACTATAGTTGAAGAGGTAATGGCCCCTAAACTATGTTCTGGGATGAAAGTTACAGCTTCAGTGAAATCCGTTTGCAAATCGGAGTGATAGATTAGAATCGAGAGCCAACGGTAAGTTTTCTATGTTAAACCATTACACCATTGAAAAACTGGTTACGTTTGCAATCGAAAGAAAAATGACTATAGTTGAAGAGGTAATGGCCCCTAAACTATGTTCTGGGATGAAAGTTACAGCTTCAGTGAAATCCGTTTGCAAATCGGAGTGATAGATTAGAATCGAGAGCCAACGGTAAGTTTTCTATGTTAAACCATTACACCATTGAAAAACTGGTTACGTTTGCAATCGAAAGAAAAATGACTATAGTTGAAGAGGTAATGGCCCCTAAACTATGTTCTGGGATGAAAGTTACAGCTTCAGTGAAATCCGTTTGCAAATCGGAGTGATAGATTAGAATCGAGAGCCAACGGTAAGTTTTCTATGTTAAACCATTACACCATTGAAAAACTGGTTACGTTTGCAATCGAAAGAAAAATGACTATAGTTGAAGAGGTAATGGCCCCTAAACTATGTTCTGGGATGAAAGTTACAGCTTCAGTGAAATCCGTTTGCAAATCGGAGTGATAGATTAGAATCGAGAGCCAACGGTAAGTTTTCTATGTTAAACCATTACACCATTGAAAAACTGGTTACGTTTGCAATCGAAAGAAAAATGACTATAGTTGAAGAGGTAATGGCCCCTAAACTATGTTCTGGGATGAAAGTTACAGCTTCAGTGAAATCCGTTTGCAAATCGGAGTGATAGATTAGAATCGAGAGCCAACGGTAAGTTTTCTATGTTAAACCATTACACCATTGAAAAACTGGTTACGTTTGCAATCGAAAGAAAAATGACTATAGTTGAAGAGGTAATGGCCCCTAAACTATGTTCTGGGATGAAAGTTACAGCTTCAGTGAAATCCGTTTGCAAATCGGAGTGATAGATTAGAATCGAGAGCCAACGGTAAGTTTTCTATGTTAAACCATTACACCATTGAAAAACTGGTTACGTTTGCAATCGAAAGAAAAATGACTATAGTTGAAGAGGTAATGGCCCCTAAACTATGTTCTGGGATGAAAGTTACAGCTTCAGTGAAATCCGTTTGCAAATCGGAGTGATAGATTAGAATCGAGAGCCAACGGTAAGTTTTCTATGTTAAACCATTACACCATTGAAAAACTGGTTACGTTTGCAATCGAAAGAAAAATGACTATAGTTGAAGAGGTAATGGCCCCTAAACTATGTTCTGGGATGAAAGTTACAGCTTCAGTGAAATCCGTTTGCAAATCGGAGTGATAGATTAGAATCGAGAGCCAACGGTAAGTTTTCTATGTTAAACCATTACACCATTGAAAAACTGGTTACGTTTGCAATCGAAAGAAAAATGACTATAGTTGAAGAGGTAATGGCCCCTAAACTATGTTCTGGGATGAAAGTTACAGCTTCAGTGAAATCCGTTTGCAAATCGGAGTGATAGATTAGAATCGAGAGCCAACGGTAAGTTTTCTATGTTAAACCATTACACCATTGAAAAACTGGTTACGTTTGCAATCGAAAGAAAAATGACTATAGTTGAAGAGGTAATGGCCCCTAAACTATGTTCTGGGATGAAAGTTACAGCTTCAGTGAAATCCGTTTGCAAATCGGAGTGATAGATTAGAATCGAGAGCCAACGGTAAGTTTTCTATGTTAAACCATTACACCATTGAAAAACTGGTTACGTTTGCAATCGAAAGAAAAATGACTATAGTTGAAGAGGTAATGGCCCCTAAACTATGTTCTGGGATGAAAGTTACAGCTTCAGTGAAATCCGTTTGCAAATCGGAGTGATAGATTAGAATCGAGAGCCAACGGTAAGTTTTCTATGTTAAACCATTACACCATTGAAAAACTGGTTACGTTTGCAATCGAAAGAAAAATGACTATAGTTGAAGAGGTAATGGCCCCTAAACTATGTTCTGGGATGAAAGTTACAGCTTCAGTGAAATCCGTTTGCAAATCGGAGTGATAGATTAGAATCGAGAGCCAACGGTAAGTTTTCTATGTTAAACCATTACACCATTGAAAAACTGGTTACGTTTGCAATCGAAAGAAAAATGACTATAGTTGAAGAGGTAATGGCCCCTAAACTATGTTCTGGGATGAAAGTTACAGCTTCAGTGAAATCCGTTTGCAAATCGGAGTGATAGATTAGAATCGAGAGCCAACGGTAAGTTTTCTATGTTAAACCATTACACCATTGAAAAACTGGTTACGTTTGCAATCGAAAGAAAAATGACTATAGTTGAAGAGGTAATGGCCCCTAAACTATGTTCTGGGATGAAAGTTACAGCTTCAGTGAAATCCGTTTGCAAATCGGAGTGATAGATTAGAATCGAGAGCCAACGGTAAGTTTTCTATGTTAAACCATTACACCATTGAAAAACTGGTTACGTTTGCAATCGAAAGAAAAATGACTATAGTTGAAGAGGTAATGGCCCCTAAACTATGTTCTGGGATGAAAGTTACAGCTTCAGTGAAATCCGTTTGCAAATCGGAGTGATAGATTAGAATCGAGAGCCAACGGTAAGTTTTCTATGTTAAACCATTACACCATTGAAAAACTGGTTACGTTTGCAATCGAAAGAAAAATGACTATAGTTGAAGAGGTAATGGCCCCTAAACTATGTTCTGGGATGAAAGTTACAGCTTCAGTGAAATCCGTTTGCAAATCGGAGTGATAGATTAGAATCGAGAGCCAACGGTAAGTTTTCTATGTTAAACCATTACACCATTGAAAAACTGGTTACGTTTGCAATCGAAAGAAAAATGACTATAGTTGAAGAGGTAATGGCCCCTAAACTATGTTCTGGGATGAAAGTTACAGCTTCAGTGAAATCCGTTTGCAAATCGGAGTGATAGATTAGAATCGAGAGCCAACGGTAAGTTTTCTATGTTAAACCATTACACCATTGAAAAACTGGTTACGTTTGCAATCGAAAGAAAAATGACTATAGTTGAAGAGGTAATGGCCCCTAAACTATGTTCTGGGATGAAAGTTACAGCTTCAGTGAAATCCGTTTGCAAATCGGAGTGATAGATTAGAATCGAGAGCCAACGGTAAGTTTTCTATGTTAAACCATTACACCATTGAAAAACTGGTTACGTTTGCAATCGAAAGAAAAATGACTATAGTTGAAGAGGTAATGGCCCCTAAACTATGTTCTGGGATGAAAGTTACAGCTTCAGTGAAATCCGTTTGCAAATCGGAGTGATAGATTAGAATCGAGAGCCAACGGTAAGTTTTCTATGTTAAACCATTACACCATTGAAAAACTGGTTACGTTTGCAATCGAAAGAAAAATGACTATAGTTGAAGAGGTAATGGCCCCTAAACTATGTTCTGGGATGAAAGTTACAGCTTCAGTGAAATCCGTTTGCAAATCGGAGTGATAGATTAGAATCGAGAGCCAACGGTAAGTTTTCTATGTTAAACCATTACACCATTGAAAAACTGGTTACGTTTGCAATCGAAAGAAAAATGACTATAGTTGAAGAGGTAATGGCCCCTAAACTATGTTCTGGGATGAAAGTTACAGCTTCAGTGAAATCCGTTTGCAAATCGGAGTGATAGATTAGAATCGAGAGCCAACGGTAAGTTTTCTATGTTAAACCATTACACCATTGAAAAACTGGTTACGTTTGCAATCGAAAGAAAAATGACTATAGTTGAAGAGGTAATGGCCCCTAAACTATGTTCTGGGATGAAAGTTACAGCTTCAGTGAAATCCGTTTGCAAATCGGAGTGATAGATTAGAATCGAGAGCCAACGGTAAGTTTTCTATGTTAAACCATTACACCATTGAAAAACTGGTTACGTTTGCAATCGAAAGAAAAATGACTATAGTTGAAGAGGTAATGGCCCCTAAACTATGTTCTGGGATGAAAGTTACAGCTTCAGTGAAATCCGTTTGCAAATCGGAGTGATAGATTAGAATCGAGAGCCAACGGTAAGTTTTCTATGTTAAACCATTACACCATTGAAAAACTGGTTACGTTTGCAATCGAAAGAAAAATGACTATAGTTGAAGAGGTAATGGCCCCTAAACTATGTTCTGGGATGAAAGTTACAGCTTCAGTGAAATCCGTTTGCAAATCGGAGTGATAGATTAGAATCGAGAGCCAACGGTAAGTTTTCTATGTTAAACCATTACACCATTGAAAAACTGGTTACGTTTGCAATCGAAAGAAAAATGACTATAGTTGAAGAGGTAATGGCCCCTAAACTATGTTCTGGGATGAAAGTTACAGCTTCAGTGAAATCCGTTTGCAAATCGGAGTGATAGATTAGAATCGAGAGCCAACGGTAAGTTTTCTATGTTAAACCATTACACCATTGAAAAACTGGTTACGTTTGCAATCGAAAGAAAAATGACTATAGTTGAAGAGGTAATGGCCCCTAAACTATGTTCTGGGATGAAAGTTACAGCTTCAGTGAAATCCGTTTGCAAATCGGAGTGATAGATTAGAATCGAGAGCCAACGGTAAGTTTTCTATGTTAAACCATTACACCATTGAAAAACTGGTTACGTTTGCAATCGAAAGAAAAATGACTATAGTTGAAGAGGTAATGGCCCCTAAACTATGTTCTGGGATGAAAGTTACAGCTTCAGTGAAATCCGTTTGCAAATCGGAGTGATAGATTAGAATCGAGAGCCAACGGTAAGTTTTCTATGTTAAACCATTACACCATTGAAAAACTGGTTACGTTTGCAATCGAAAGAAAAATGACTATAGTTGAAGAGGTAATGGCCCCTAAACTATGTTCTGGGATGAAAGTTACAGCTTCAGTGAAATCCGTTTGCAAATCGGAGTGATAGATTAGAATCGAGAGCCAACGGTAAGTTTTCTATGTTAAACCATTACACCATTGAAAAACTGGTTACGTTTGCAATCGAAAGAAAAATGACTATAGTTGAAGAGGTAATGGCCCCTAAACTATGTTCTGGGATGAAAGTTACAGCTTCAGTGAAATCCGTTTGCAAATCGGAGTGATAGATTAGAATCGAGAGCCAACGGTAAGTTTTCTATGTTAAACCATTACACCATTGAAAAACTGGTTACGTTTGCAATCGAAAGAAAAATGACTATAGTTGAAGAGGTAATGGCCCCTAAACTATGTTCTGGGATGAAAGTTACAGCTTCAGTGAAATCCGTTTGCAAATCGGAGTGATAGATTAGAATCGAGAGCCAACGGTAAGTTTTCTATGTTAAACCATTACACCATTGAAAAACTGGTTACGTTTGCAATCGAAAGAAAAATGACTATAGTTGAAGAGGTAATGGCCCCTAAACTATGTTCTGGGATGAAAGTTACAGCTTCAGTGAAATCCGTTTGCAAATCGGAGTGATAGATTAGAATCGAGAGCCAACGGTAAGTTTTCTATGTTAAACCATTACACCATTGAAAAACTGGTTACGTTTGCAATCGAAAGAAAAATGACTATAGTTGAAGAGGTAATGGCCCCTAAACTATGTTCTGGGATGAAAGTTACAGCTTCAGTGAAATCCGTTTGCAAATCGGAGTGATAGATTAGAATCGAGAGCCAACGGTAAGTTTTCTATGTTAAACCATTACACCATTGAAAAACTGGTTACGTTTGCAATCGAAAGAAAAATGACTATAGTTGAAGAGGTAATGGCCCCTAAACTATGTTCTGGGATGAAAGTTACAGCTTCAGTGAAATCCGTTTGCAAATCGGAGTGATAGATTAGAATCGAGAGCCAACGGTAAGTTTTCTATGTTAAACCATTACACCATTGAAAAACTGGTTACGTTTGCAATCGAAAGAAAAATGACTATAGTTGAAGAGGTAATGGCCCCTAAACTATGTTCTGGGATGAAAGTTACAGCTTCAGTGAAATCCGTTTGCAAATCGGAGTGATAGATTAGAATCGAGAGCCAACGGTAAGTTTTCTATGTTAAACCATTACACCATTGAAAAACTGGTTACGTTTGCAATCGAAAGAAAAATGACTATAGTTGAAGAGGTAATGGCCCCTAAACTATGTTCTGGGATGAAAGTTACAGCTTCAGTGAAATCCGTTTGCAAATCGGAGTGATAGATTAGAATCGAGAGCCAACGGTAAGTTTTCTATGTTAAACCATTACACCATTGAAAAACTGGTTACGTTTGCAATCGAAAGAAAAATGACTATAGTTGAAGAGGTAATGGCCCCTAAACTATGTTCTGGGATGAAAGTTACAGCTTCAGTGAAATCCGTTTGCAAATCGGAGTGATAGATTAGAATCGAGAGCCAACGGTAAGTTTTCTATGTTAAACCATTACACCATTGAAAAACTGGTTACGTTTGCAATCGAAAGAAAAATGACTATAGTTGAAGAGGTAATGGCCCCTAAACTATGTTCTGGGATGAAAGTTACAGCTTCAGTGAAATCCGTTTGCAAATCGGAGTGATAGATTAGAATCGAGAGCCAACGGTAAGTTTTCTATGTTAAACCATTACACCATTGAAAAACTGGTTACGTTTGCAATCGAAAGAAAAATGACTATAGTTGAAGAGGTAATGGCCCCTAAACTATGTTCTGGGATGAAAGTTACAGCTTCAGTGAAATCCGTTTGCAAATCGGAGTGATAGATTAGAATCGAGAGCCAACGGTAAGTTTTCTATGTTAAACCATTACACCATTGAAAAACTGGTTACGTTTGCAATCGAAAGAAAAATGACTATAGTTGAAGAGGTAATGGCCCCTAAACTATGTTCTGGGATGAAAGTTACAGCTTCAGTGAAATCCGTTTGCAAATCGGAGTGATAGATTAGAATCGAGAGCCAACGGTAAGTTTTCTATGTTAAACCATTACACCATTGAAAAACTGGTTACGTTTGCAATCGAAAGAAAAATGACTATAGTTGAAGAGGTAATGGCCCCTAAACTATGTTCTGGGATGAAAGTTACAGCTTCAGTGAAATCCGTTTGCAAATCGGAGTGATAGATTAGAATCGAGAGCCAACGGTAAGTTTTCTATGTTAAACCATTACACCATTGAAAAACTGGTTACGTTTGCAATCGAAAGAAAAATGACTATAGTTGAAGAGGTAATGGCCCCTAAACTATGTTCTGGGATGAAAGTTACAGCTTCAGTGAAATCCGTTTGCAAATCGGAGTGATAGATTAGAATCGAGAGCCAACGGTAAGTTTTCTATGTTAAACCATTACACCATTGAAAAACTGGTTACGTTTGCAATCGAAAGAAAAATGACTATAGTTGAAGAGGTAATGGCCCCTAAACTATGTTCTGGGATGAAAGTTACAGCTTCAGTGAAATCCGTTTGCAAATCGGAGTGATAGATTAGAATCGAGAGCCAACGGTAAGTTTTCTATGTTAAACCATTACACCATTGAAAAACTGGTTACGTTTGCAATCGAAAGAAAAATGACTATAGTTGAAGAGGTAATGGCCCCTAAACTATGTTCTGGGATGAAAGTTACAGCTTCAGTGAAATCCGTTTGCAAATCGGAGTGATAGATTAGAATCGAGAGCCAACGGTAAGTTTTCTATGTTAAACCATTACACCATTGAAAAACTGGTTACGTTTGCAATCGAAAGAAAAATGACTATAGTTGAAGAGGTAATGGCCCCTAAACTATGTTCTGGGATGAAAGTTACAGCTTCAGTGAAATCCGTTTGCAAATCGGAGTGATAGATTAGAATCGAGAGCCAACGGTAAGTTTTCTATGTTAAACCATTACACCATTGAAAAACTGGTTACGTTTGCAATCGAAAGAAAAATGACTATAGTTGAAGAGGTAATGGCCCCTAAACTATGTTCTGGGATGAAAGTTACAGCTTCAGTGAAATCCGTTTGCAAATCGGAGTGATAGATTAGAATCGAGAGCCAACGGTAAGTTTTCTATGTTAAACCATTACACCATTGAAAAACTGGTTACGTTTGCAATCGAAAGAAAAATGACTATAGTTGAAGAGGTAATGGCCCCTAAACTATGTTCTGGGATGAAAGTTACAGCTTCAGTGAAATCCGTTTGCAAATCGGAGTGATAGATTAGAATCGAGAGCCAACGGTAAGTTTTCTATGTTAAACCATTACACCATTGAAAAACTGGTTACGTTTGCAATCGAAAGAAAAATGACTATAGTTGAAGAGGTAATGGCCCCTAAACTATGTTCTGGGATGAAAGTTACAGCTTCAGTGAAATCCGTTTGCAAATCGGAGTGATAGATTAGAATCGAGAGCCAACGGTAAGTTTTCTATGTTAAACCATTACACCATTGAAAAACTGGTTACGTTTGCAATCGAAAGAAAAATGACTATAGTTGAAGAGGTAATGGCCCCTAAACTATGTTCTGGGATGAAAGTTACAGCTTCAGTGAAATCCGTTTGCAAATCGGAGTGATAGATTAGAATCGAGAGCCAACGGTAAGTTTTCTATGTTAAACCATTACACCATTGAAAAACTGGTTACGTTTGCAATCGAAAGAAAAATGACTATAGTTGAAGAGGTAATGGCCCCTAAACTATGTTCTGGGATGAAAGTTACAGCTTCAGTGAAATCCGTTTGCAAATCGGAGTGATAGATTAGAATCGAGAGCCAACGGTAAGTTTTCTATGTTAAACCATTACACCATTGAAAAACTGGTTACGTTTGCAATCGAAAGAAAAATGACTATAGTTGAAGAGGTAATGGCCCCTAAACTATGTTCTGGGATGAAAGTTACAGCTTCAGTGAAATCCGTTTGCAAATCGGAGTGATAGATTAGAATCGAGAGCCAACGGTAAGTTTTCTATGTTAAACCATTACACCATTGAAAAACTGGTTACGTTTGCAATCGAAAGAAAAATGACTATAGTTGAAGAGGTAATGGCCCCTAAACGTATGTTCTGGGATGAAAGTTACAGCTTCAGTGAAATCCGTTTGCAAATCGGAGTGATAGATTAGAATCGAGAGCCAACGGTAAGTTTTCTATGTTAAACCATTACACCATTGAAAAACTGGTTACGTTTGCAATCGAAAGAAAAATGACTATAGTTGAAGAGGTAATGGCCCCTAAACTATGTTCTGGGATGAAAGTTACAGCTTCAGTGAAATCCGTTTGCAAATCGGAGTGATAGATTAGAATCGAGAGCCAACGGTAAGTTTTCTATGTTAAACCATTACACCATTGAAAAACTGGTTACGTTTGCAATCGAAAGAAAAATGACTATAGTTGAAGAGGTAATGGCCCCTAAACTATGTTCTGGGATGAAAGTTACAGCTTCAGTGAAATCCGTTTGCAAATCGGAGTGATAGATTAGAATCGAGAGCCAACGGTAAGTTTTCTATGTTAAACCATTACACCATTGAAAAACTGGTTACGTTTGCAATCGAAAGAAAAATGACTATAGTTGAAGAGGTAATGGCCCCTAAACTATGTTCTGGGATGAAAGTTACAGCTTCAGTGAAATCCGTTTGCAAATCGGAGTGATAGATTAGAATCGAGAGCCAACGGTAAGTTTTCTATGTTAAACCATTACACCATTGAAAAACTGGTTACGTTTGCAATCGAAAGAAAAATGACTATAGTTGAAGAGGTAATGGCCCCTAAACTATGTTCTGGGATGAAAGTTACAGCTTCAGTGAAATCCGTTTGCAAATCGGAGTGATAGATTAGAATCGAGAGCCAACGGTAAGTTTTCTATGTTAAACCATTACACCATTGAAAAACTGGTTACGTTTGCAATCGAAAGAAAAATGACTATAGTTGAAGAGGTAATGGCCCCTAAACTATGTTCTGGGATGAAAGTTACAGCTTCAGTGAAATCCGTTTGCAAATCGGAGTGATAGATTAGAATCGAGAGCCAACGGTAAGTTTTCTATGTTAAACCATTACACCATTGAAAAACTGGTTACGTTTGCAATCGAAAGAAAAATGACTATAGTTGAAGAGGTAATGGCCCCTAAACTATGTTCTGGGATGAAAGTTACAGCTTCAGTGAAATCCGTTTGCAAATCGGAGTGATAGATTAGAATCGAGAGCCAACGGTAAGTTTTCTATGTTAAACCATTACACCATTGAAAAACTGGTTACGTTTGCAATCGAAAGAAAAATGACTATAGTTGAAGAGGTAATGGCCCCTAAACTATGTTCTGGGATGAAAGTTACAGCTTCAGTGAAATCCGTTTGCAAATCGGAGTGATAGATTAGAATCGAGAGCCAACGGTAAGTTTTCTATGTTAAACCATTACACCATTGAAAAACTGGTTACGTTTGCAATCGAAAGAAAAATGACTATAGTTGAAGAGGTAATGGCCCCTAAACTATGTTCTGGGATGAAAGTTACAGCTTCAGTGAAATCCGTTTGCAAATCGGAGTGATAGATTAGAATCGAGAGCCAACGGTAAGTTTTCTATGTTAAACCATTACACCATTGAAAAACTGGTTACGTTTGCAATCGAAAGAAAAATGACTATAGTTGAAGAGGTAATGGCCCCTAAACTATGTTCTGGGATGAAAGTTACAGCTTCAGTGAAATCCGTTTGCAAATCGGAGTGATAGATTAGAATCGAGAGCCAACGGTAAGTTTTCTATGTTAAACCATTACACCATTGAAAAACTGGTTACGTTTGCAATCGAAAGAAAAATGACTATAGTTGAAGAGGTAATGGCCCCTAAACTATGTTCTGGGATGAAAGTTACAGCTTCAGTAAAATCCGTTTGCAAATCGGAGTGATAGATTAGAATCGAGAGCCAACGGTAAGTTTTCTATGTTAAACCATTACACCATTGAAAAACTGGTTACGTTTGCAATCGAAAGAAAAATGACTATAGTTGAAGAGGTAATGGCCCCTAAACTATGTTCTGGGATGAAAGTTACAGCTTCAGTGAAATCCGTTTGCAAATCGGAGTGATAGATTAGAATCGAGAGCCAACGGTAAGTTTTCTATGTTAAACCATTACACCATTGAAAAACTGGTTACGTTTGCAATCGAAAGAAAAATGACTATAGTTGAAGAGGTAATGGCCCCTAAACTATGTTCTGGGATGAAAGTTACAGCTTCAGTGAAATCCGTTTGCAAATCGGAGTGATAGATTAGAATCGAGAGCCAACGGTAAGTTTTCTATGTTAAACCATTACACCATTGAAAAACTTGTTACGTTTGCAATCGAAAGAAAAATGACTATAGTTGAAGAGGTAATGGCCCCTAAAGTATGTTCTGGGATGAAAGTTACAGCTTCAGTGAAATCCGTTTGCAAATCGGAGTGATAGATTAGAATCGAGAGCCAACAGTAAGTTTTCTATGTTAAACCATTACACCATTGAAAAACTGGTTACGTTTGCAATCGAAAGAAAAATGACTATAGTTGAAGAGGTAATGGCCCCTAAACTATGTTCTGGGATGAAAGTTACAGCTTCAGTGAAATCCGTTTGCAAATCGGAGTGATAGATTAGAATCGAGAGCCAACGGTAAGTTTTCTATGTTAAACCATTACACCATTGAAAAACTGGTTACTTTTGCAATCGAAAGAAAAATGACTATAGTTGAAGAGGTAATGGCCCCTAAACTATGTTCTGGGATGAAAGTTACAGCTTCAGTGAAATCCGTTTGCAAATCGGAGTGATAGATTAGAATCGAGAGCCAACGGTAAGTTTTCTGTGTTAAACCATTACACCATTGAAAAACTGGTTACGTTTGCAATCGAAAGAAAAATGACTATAGTTGAAGAGGTAATGGCCCCTAAACTATGTTCTGGGATGAAAGTTACAGCTTCAATGAAATCCATTTGCAAATCGGAGTGATAGATTAGAATCGAGAGCCAACGGTAAGTTTTCTATGTTAAACCATTACACCATTGAAAAACTGGTTACAATTGCAATCAAAAGAAAAATGACTATAGTTGAAGAGGTAATGGCCCCTAAACTATGTTCTGGGATGAAAGTTACAGCTTCAGTGAAATCCGTTTGCAAATCGGAGTGATAGATTAGAATCGAGAGCCAACGGTAAGTTTTCTATGTTAAACCATTACACCATTGAAAAACTGGTTACGTTTCCAATCGAAAGAAAAATGACTATAGTTGAAGAGGTAATGGCCCCCTAAACTATGTTCTGGGATGAAAGTTACAGCTTCAGTGAAATCCGTTTGCAAATCGGAGTGATAGATTAGAATCGAGAGCCAACGGTAAGTTTTCTATGTTAAACCATTACACCATTGAAAAACTGGTTATGTTTGCAATCGAAAGAAAAATGACTATAGTTGAAGAGGTAATGGCCCCTAAACTATGTTCTGGGATGAAAGTTACAGCTTCAGTGAAATCCGTTTGCAAATCGGAGTGATAGATTAGAATCGAGAGCCAACGGTAAGTTTTCTATGTTAAACCATTACACCATTGAAAAACTGGTTACGTTTGCAATCGAAAGAAAAATGACTATAGTTGAAGAGGTAATGGCCCCTAAACTATGTTCTGGGATGAAAGTTACAGCTTCAGTGAAATCCGTTTGCAAATCGGAGTGATAGATTAGAATCGAGAGCCAACGGTAAGTTTTCTGTGTTAAACCATTACACCATTGAAAAACTGGTTACGTTTGCAATCGAAAGAAAAATGACTATAGTTGAAGAGGTAATGGCCCCTAAACTATGTTCTGGTATGAAAGTTACAGCTTCAGTGAAATCCGTTTGCAAATCGGAGTGATAGATTAGAATTGAGAGCCAACGGTAAGTTTTCTATGTTAAACCATTACACCATTGAAAAACTGGTTACGTTTGCAATCGAAAGAAAAATGACTATAGTTGAAGAGGTAATGGCCCCTAAACTATGTTCTGGGATGAAAGTTACAGCTTCAGTGAAATCCGTTTGCAAATCGGAGTGATAGATTAGAATCGAGAGCCAACGGTAAGTTTTCTATGTTAAACCATTACACCATTGAAAAACTGGTTACGTTTGCAATCGAAAGAAAAATGACTATAGTTGAAGAGGTAATGGCCCCTAAACTATGTTCTGGGATGAAAGTTACAGCTTCAGTGAAATCCGTTTGCAAATCGGAGTGATAGATTAGAATCGAGAGCCAATGGTAAGTTTTCTGTGTTAAACCATTACACCATTGAAAAACTGGTTACGTTTGCAATCGAAAGAAAAATGACTATAGTTGAAGAGGTAATGGCCCCTAAACTATGTTCTGGGATGAAAGTTACAGCTTCAGTGAAATCCGTTTGCAAATCGGAGTGATAGATTAGAATCGAGAGCCAACGGTAAGTTTTCTGTGTTAAACCATTACACCATTGAAAAACTGGTTACGTTTGCAATCGAAAGAAAAATGACTATAGTTGAAGAGGTAATGGCCCCTAAACTATGTTCTGGGATGAAAGTTACAGCTTCAGTGAAATCCGTTTGCAAATCGGAGTGATAGATTAGAATCGAGAGCCAACGGTAAGTTTTCTATGTTAAACCATTACACCATTGAAAAACTGGTTACGTTTGCAATCGAAAGAAAAATGACTATAGTTGAAGAGGTAATGGCCCCTAAACTATGTTCTGGGATGAAAGTTACAGCTTCAGTGAAATCCGTTTGCAAATCGGAGTGATAGATTAGAATCGAGAGCCAACGGTAAGTTTTCTATGTTAAACCATTACACCATTGAAAAACTGGTTACGTTTGCAATCGAAAGAAAAATGACTATAGTTGAAGAGGTAATGGCCCCCTAAACTATGTTCTGGGATGAAAGTTACAGCTTCAGTGAAATCCGTTTGCAAATCGGAGTGATAGATTAGAATCGAGAGCCAACGGTAAGTTTTCTATGTTAAACCATTACACCATTGAAAAACTGGTTACGTTTGCAATCGAAAGAAAAATGACTATAGTTGAAGAGGTAATGGCCCCTAAACTATGTTCTGGGATGAAAGTTACAGCTTCAGTGAAATCCGTTTGCAAATCGGAGTGATAGATTAGAATCGAGAGCCAACGGTAAGTTTTCTATGTTAAACCATTACACCATTGAAAAACTGGTTACGTTTGCAATCGAAAGAAAAATGACTATAGTTGAAGAGGTAATGGCCCCTAAACTATGTTCTGGGATGAAAGTTACAGCTTCAGTGAAATCCGTTTGCAAATCGGAGTGATAGATTAGAATCGAGAGCCAATGGTAAGTTTTCTGTGTTAAACCATTACACCATTGAAAAACTGGTTACGTTTGCAATCGAAAGAAAAATGACTATAGTTGAAGAGGTAATGGCCCCTAAACTATGTTCTGGGATGAAAGTTACAGCTTCAGTGAAATCCGTTTGCAAATCGGAGTGATAGATTAGAATCGAGAGCCAACGGTAAGTTTTCTGTGTTAAACCATTACACCATTGAAAAACTGGTTACGTTTGCAATCGAAAGAAAAATGACTATAGTTGAAGAGGTAATGGCCCCTAAACTATGTTCTGGGATGAAAGTTACAGCTTCAGTGAAATCCGTTTGCAAATCGGAGTGATAGATTAGAATCGAGAGCCAACGGTAAGTTTTCTATGTTAAACCATTACACCATTGAAAAACTGGTTACGTTTGCAATCGAAAGAAAAATGACTATAGTTGAAGAGGTAATGGCCCCTAAACTATGTTCTGGGATGAAAGTTACAGCTTCAGTGAAATCCGTTTGCAAATCGGAGTGATAGATTAGAATCGAGAGCCAACGGTAAGTTTTCTATGTTAAACCATTACACCATTGAAAAACTGGTTACGTTTGCAATCGAAAGAAAAATGACTATAGTTGAAGAGGTAATGGCCCCCTAAACTATGTTCTGGGATGAAAGTTACAGCTTCAGTGAAATCCGTTTGCAAATCGGAGTGATAGATTAGAATCGAGAGCCAACGGTAAGTTTTCTATGTTAAACCATTACACCATTGAAAAACTGGTTACGTTTGCAATCGAAAGAAAAATGACTATAGTTGAAGAGGTAATGGCCCCTAAACTATGTTCTGGGATAAAAGTTACAGCTTCAGTGAAATCCGTTTGCAAATCGGAGTGATAGATTAGAATCGAGAGCCAACGGTAAGTTTTCTATGTTAAACCATTACACCATTGAAAAACTGGTTACGTTTGCAATCGAAAGAAAAATGACTATAGTTGAAGAGGTAATGGCCCCTAAACTATGTTCTGGGATGAAAGTTACAGCTTCAGTGAAATCCGTTTGCAAATCGGAGTGATAGATTAGAATCGAGAGCCAATGGTAAGTTTTCTGTGTTAAACCATTACACCATTGAAAAACTGGTTACGTTTGCAATCGAAAGAAAAATGACTATAGTTGAAGAGGTAATGGCCCCTAAACTATGTTCTGGGATGAAAGTTACAGCTTCAGTGAAATCCGTTTGCAAATCGGAGTGATAGATTAGAATCGAGAGCCAACGGTAAGTTTTCTGTGTTAAACCATTACACCATTGAAAAACTGGTTACGTTTGCAATCGAAAGAAAAATGACTATAGTTGAAGAGGTAATGGCCCCTAAACTATGTTCTGGGATGAAAGTTACAGCTTCAGTGAAATCCGTTTGCAAATCGGAGTGATAGATTAGAATCGAGAGCCAACGGTAAGTTTTCTATGTTAAACCATTACACCATTGAAAAACTGGTTACGTTTGCAATCGAAAGAAAAATGACTATAGTTGAAGAGGTAATGGCCCCTAAACTATGTTCTGGGATGAAAGTTACAGCTTCAGTGAAATCCGTTTGCAAATCGGAGTGATAGATTAGAATCGAGAGCCAACGGTAAGTTTTCTATGTTAAACCATTACACCATTGAAAAACTGGTTACGTTTGCAATCGAAAGAAAAATGACTATAGTTGAAGAGGTAATGGCCCCCTAAACTATGTTCTGGGATGAAAGTTTCAGCTTCAGTGAAATTTGTTTGCAAATCGGAGTGATAGATTAGAATCGAGAGCCAACGGTAAGTTTTCTATGTTAAACCATTACACCATTGAAAAACTGGTTACGTTTGCAATCGAAAGAAAAATGACTATAGTTGAAGAGGTAATGGCCCCTAAACTATGTTCTGGGATGAAAGTTACAGCTTCAGTGAAATCCGTTTGCAAATCGGAGTGATAGATTAGAATCGAGAGCCAACGGTAAGTTTTCTATGTTAAACCATTACACCATTGAAAAACTGGTTACGTTTGCAATCGAAAGAAAAATGACTATAGTTGAAGAGGTAATGGCCCCTAAACTATGTTCTGGGATGAAAGTTACAGCTTCAGTGAAATCCGTTTGCAAATCGGAGTGATAGATTAGAATCGAGAGCCAACGGTAAGTTTTCTATGTTAAACCATTACACCATTGAAAAACTGGTTACGTTTGCAATCGAAAGAAAAATGACTGTAGTTGAAGAGGTAATGGCCCCTAAACTATGTTCTGGGATGAAAGTTACAGCTTCAGTGAAATCCGTTTGCAAATCGGAGTGATAGATTAGAATCGAGAGCCAACGGTAAGTTTTCTATGTTAAACCATTACACCATTGAAAAACTGGTTACGTTTGCAATCGAAAGAAAAATGACTATAGTTGAAGAGGTAATGGCCCCTAAACTATGTTCTGGGATGAAAGTTACAGCTTCAGTGAAATCCGTTTGCAAATCGGAGTGATAGATTAGAATCGAGAGCCAACGGTAAGTTTTCTATGTTAAACCAATCACAATATTTTTTATTGGAAAATTTTTCAAATTAAACATACAGTGGTCAAATGAATGACATATTGAGTAAACAACAGATATTACATAGTATATAAAACATTATATGAGTCATAGCATCTCATTATTACATACATTCCATGGTATATTGCCGTGGTTTTATTCATTACAACAGTTATAGCATTATTACATCATATCATATAGACAGATAAACTGTTGTTATGATAGGGTTTTTTTGTTAAGATGGTTGTTGGATTTTTATCTTGGTTGTATGTACTGAGCATTGAAGGGTGTTAATCAATGATTTTAAATATTTCACCTTTGTCCATTGTACTTAAAAAGAGATGTTTGGTGGAGCTGTACCTTAGGGAAATGGGGGTCCTACCCGCCTACAGAGATCCCTAAGGACGCGTCCACATATTGTATTATTGCTTTATGGATTCTTAGGTCTGGTGAAATATAATGCGGTATAGGGAATGGTGGTTCCAACAGCTTCATGTTGTGTCATTATGTCATTCCTCATGAGGTATGACTATTTCCCATCTAATATAACTCATTGTTAGGTTTGACAGTTTGCAGTTAGTAACTAACTAAAACAAAAACAGACTAAGACTAAACTAAACTAAAACTAAGCTAAGCTAAGCTAAATGAATGAATCTAAGGTGAGTACCCTAGATTAGTCTAATGTATGCAGCTTTATGAGCTGGTCTTGTTCACTAAATGTGGGTCTCTTTATAGGATAGTACTTTCAGCTATGGGGGAATGAGTTTGAATCATAAGCTTCCTTCTGACAGTGTCGACCTTGAATTTTTGAATGTGAGAGGGAGGTTGGGGGAGTCTACTGGTTAAAGAGTTTAGTTTCAGGATAAATAATTGACCACTGACTTGCCTTGTCCAGAAAGGACTGTACATCTCCGCATCTTAAAGCCCAAGCTTTTTCCGCTAATAAATTTGATTCCACTCTTTTTATAATTTCTATAGCTGTTGGGATTACTGGAGATTTCCAGTTTTCTGCGATGCAGATTTTGGTAGTGATCATGATGTGATTGAAAATTAGCCTTTCTCTAGAAGGCAAGTCCGTGGTTTTTAAATGCAGCAGAGCCATTCCTGGTGGAATGTTTGAGAGAGACACAGGCAATTTTTTAAGAAGTTGAGTAATTTCTTTCCATAATTTATGAATCTTTGGGCAATTCCAGAAAATATGAACAAGAGAACCTGTGTTATTACAATTTCTCCAACACATGGGAGACACTTTATCGTCGAATTTTGCGATTTTCTCTGGGGTAAGGTACCATTGCCAGATAAGTTTGATAAAATTCTCATGATGAGATATACAGTGGCTTGTCTTTTTTAAGGATCTATATGCTAATGCCCAATCATCTTGTTCTATATCCTCTTGTAAGATCTCCTGCCATTTCCTTAGCTGCCATTTCGGGGTTTCGTCTTTTAGGGACAAAAGTGATCTATAGAATATTGAAGTACCTTTAGATTTATAGTTTTGAGGATCAAGTAGTTTCCCAATTTGGGGAGGAAGTGAAATAGGATTAGATTCGTGTTTTGTCAAAAATTTGCGTATTCTAAAGTATTTTGGTTTATCAATTATGGGTATGTTATAAGTAGATACAAGATCTTCAAAAGATCTGATCTCCATATTGTTCAACAAATCATCTATCCATTCTATACCATGATCAATCCAATTGTTCACTGACAAGTTTCTCAAGGCCATGTTCAGATTTATTAAAGGTATTTTTTTGGGTTTGGCTAGTGGGTCTTTCTTGCAAAGTTTTGTGAATTCTTTCCAAATTCTTAAGGTGTTGGCAGTAATAGGGTTAGATACTTTTGGTGGTATTTTCCAATTTAATCTGGATTCTAGGAATGTGGTAAAATCATTATCAGGTAGTTGAGATTCTTCGATTGATACCCAGTGTTTTGTGTCATCTTTAGTCCAGATTGCTCTGGATTGCTCCAGTATAGTGGCTTTGTAGTATTTTTCTATATCTGGCACACCAATGCCCATTTCAGAGGTGTGAGTGGTGAGAATTTTGTGTGATAGCCTTGAGGACTTGTTCATCAGAACAAATTTATTGATCTGTTTCTGGATAGAGGAAAAGAATTTTTGGGGGATTTTAATTGGAATATTTCTAAATAGATACAAAAATTGTGGTAATATCATCATTTTGAAAGCGGCAGACCTGCCCATCCATGAAAATTCTAATTTTGATAACGCTTCTAATTTGAGTTTTAATTTGTTGATCCATGGGTCAAAGTTTTCCTTGTATAGTAAGGAAATCGATGGTGTAAGGAAGATACCGAGATATTTGATGGATTTGTCAGTCCAGGTGAATGTACAGGAGTCTTTAGGATCTTGGATTGCTTTTGATTGGACATTGCATGGCATAACCACTGTTTTATTCTCGTTTAGTTTGTAATAGGATATTTTGGAGAATTCATCAAGTTCTGATTTTAAATTTGTTAAAGATATTTTTGGCTTTTGTAGATACAACAAGACATCATCAGCAAATAATCCAATTTTAGTCTCTGAATCTTTTAATTGTATACCATGTATTTTTTTGTTATCTCTAATTTTTTGCGCCAGGGGTTCCATGGTCATAATAAAAATCAAAGGGGATAAGGGACATCCCTGACGAGTTCCGTTTGTAATATTAAATGAAGAAGACATAGTTCCAGATGACAGGACTCTTGCTGAAGGGTTTGAGTAAAGGGCCATTATAGCTTTATGCATAGTACCTATACAACCGAATTTGGTTAAGACGCTGGACATATATTTCCAGTTAACTCTGTCGAACGCCTTCTCCGCGTCTAAAGAAACGAAGAGGGTAGGCGTCCGACAGAGTTTAATTTCATGCATAAGAGCGAGGGCTTTCCTAGTGCTATCGTTTGTTCCTCTTCCTTTGACAAAGCCTGATTGGTCGGGTTTAATTAGTTGCGGAATAAGGGGAGTTAATCTGTTAGCTATTATGCGAGCATATAGCTTGAGGTCGGTATTTAATAAAGAGATGGGTCTATAGTTCCCTGGATCTGTGGGGTCTTTCCCTTCTTTAGGGATAGTAGTGATTACTGCAGAGAGAGATTCTTTGGGAAAGACGCCGAGAGTTGCCACCTCATTAAACATATCTACTAGAGGTTTGGATAAGATGTCGGTAAATTTCTTATAATAATCATTCACAAAGCCGTCAACTCCCGGCGCCTTGTCCTTTTTTAAGGCTTTAATTGCTAATTCTACCTCTTGTTGGGTGAATGGGATATTGATTTGTTTAATTTCAAAGTCTGATAGTTGAGGTAAGTTAATCTTTTCTAAATAATGATCAATCTCCTGTTGGTCTGGGGAATGTGTTTGGGGGTCCTCACTAAGGTTGTATAATTTTTTATAATATGTGGCAAGGGAGTCTACTATGTCATTCGGGTGATGAACGATAATATTTGAAATGGGGTTTTTAATTTTTATAATTCTCTGTTTGACTCTACGGCCTTTGATTTTTAAAGCCATGGCTTTCCCAGCTTTATTTCTGTCCGAGTACCAATTCTCTTTTAGTATGGATTGCCACTTGTCATATTGATCATACAAGTTTTCTGCCAATTCTTGTCTTGTTCGTTCTAATTTTGATATTAAGTCTTTCCTCTTGTTCATAGATACTTCTTTCTCCAAAGATTTTAATTCATGAAGTAATTTGTCAGTTTTTTCCCTGAATTTTCTTTTTAAAATTGCACTGTGTTTCATAAAGATACCTCGAATGTATGCTTTATGCGCATTCCATAGGGTAGATCTAGAGATTCCCTCTGTGTCGTTAAACCTAAAGTACTCCTCTAGGTCTTTTTTGATACTAGGAAAAGAGTGTTCAGAATGAAGAACTGTTTTGTTCATTCTCCATGAGGTATTATTACAGGGAGGTCCCTGTAAATCAATTTTAGCTGATAGTGGGGCATGGTCTGACCATATTCTACTTCCTATTTCCACATCTGAAAACAAGGGGAGAGTAAATTTGTCTGTTAGGATATAGTCAATCCTAGTAAAAGAATGATAGATAGAAGAGAAGAAGGTGTATTGTCTACTTTGTGGGTGCAGACATCTCCATACATCATATAATTCGAAGTTAGCTAGATTAGATTGTATGTTAGCCGGGTTTTTTCTTATGGTGCAAGAGCGATCTAATGATGGGTCTGTGACTGCATTCAAATCTCCCGTGATAACCAATGCACCTTTCTTCATCTTCGTAATTTTGTTTAATTTTTTGTTTAAGAAGCTAGACTGATGCAAGTTGGGGGAATAAATATTTGCTATTGTGTATTCTTGAGAGTTAATTTTCCCCACAACGACCACCAGTCTACCATCTATGCTGCTATATGTATCTATCTGTTCGAATCCTAATGAATCGCGTATTGCAATACATACTCCTCTTTTCTTTTTGCTAGGTAGAGTGGCGTGGTAGATCTTAGAGAAATTCTGCAGTTTAAACTTAGCTGCCCCTTTGGAATTTAAATGTGTCTCTTGGAGACATAATAAGTCTACTTTTTCATCTTTAACTAATTTATTAACTAAGAATCTTTTCCTATAGGAGTTTACTCCTCTCACATTTAGGGAGAGAATATTAAGTTTTTGCGACATTCTTTTTTTGAGAATTGCAGTTACATGATACAAACATTTTTAGGTCGAAGCCGTCAGTATAAAACCTCAAACAAATAATTGAAAGAATTCTGTTAAACAAGAAACATATCTTATGTAGTCCATAGCTGGTGGAAAGAAAGTTGGTTAATTGGAATATGAGACCATATAGTGCATATTTGTACTTATACTTTTCTATGTTAAACCATTACACCATTGAAAAACTGGTTACGTTTGCAATCGAAAGAAAAATGACTATAGTTGAAGAGGTAATGGCCCCTAAACTATGTTCTGGGATGAAAGTTACAGCTTCAGTGAAATCCGTTTGCAAATCGGAGTGATAGATTAGAATCGAGAGCCAACGGTAAGTTTTCTATGTTAAACCATTACACCATTGAAAAACTGGTTACGTTTGCAATCGAAAGAAAAATGACTATAGTTGAAGAGGTAATGGCCCCTAAACTATGTTCTGGGATGAAAGTTACATCTTCAGTGAAATCCGTTTGCAAATCGGAGTGATAGATTAGAATCGAGAGCCAACGGTAAGTTTTCTATGTTAAACCATTACACCATTGAAAAACTGGTTACGTTTGCAATCGAAAGAAAAATGACTATAGTTGAAGAGGTAATGGCCCCTAAACTATGTTCTGGGATGAAAGTTACAGCTTCAGTAAAATCCGTTTGCAAATCGGAGTGATAGATTAGAATCGAGAGCCAACGGTAAGTTTTCTATGTTAAACCATTACACCATTGAAAAACTGGTTACGTTTGCATTCGAAAGAAAAATGACTATAGTTGAAGAGGTAATGGCCCCTAAACTATGTTCTGGGATGAAAGTTACAGCTTCAGTGAAATCCGTTTGCAAATCGGAGTGATAGATTAGAATCGAGAGCCAACGGTAAGTTTTCTATGTTAAACCATTACACCATTGAAAAACTGGTTACGTTTGCAATCGAAAGAAAAATGACTATAGTTGAAGAGGTAATGGCCCCTAAACTATGTTCTGGGATGAAAGTTACAGCTTCAGTGAAATCCGTTTGCAAATCGGAGTGATAGATTAGAATCGAGAGCCAACGGTAAGTTTTCTATGTTAAACCATTACACCATTGAAAAACTGGTTACGTTTGCAATCGAAAGAAAAATGACTATAGTTGAAGAGGTAATGGCCCCTAAACTATGTTCTGGGATGAAAGTTACAGCTTCAGTGAAATCCGTTTGCAAATCGGAGTGATAGATTAGAATCGAGAGCCAACGGTAAGTTTTCTATGTTAAACCATTACACCATTAAAAAACTGGTTACGTTTGCAATCGAAAGAAAAATGACTATAGTTGAAGAGGTAATGGCCCCTAAACTATGTTCTGGGATGAAAGTTACAGCTTCAGTGAAATCCGTTTGCAAATCGGAGTGATAGATTAGAATCGAGAGCCAACGGTAAGTTTTGTATGTTAAACCATTACACCATTGAAAAACTGGTTACGTTTGCAATCGAAAGAAAAATGACTATAGTTGAAGAGGAAATGGCCCCTAAACTATGTTCTGGGATGAAAGTTACAGCTTCAGTGAAATCCGTTTGCAAATCGGAGTGATAGATTAGAATCGAGAGCCAACGGTACGTTTTCTATGTTAAACCATTACACCATTGAAAAACTGGTTACGTTTGCAATCGAAAGAAAAATGACTATAGTTGAAGAGGTAATGGCCCCCTAAACAATGTTCTGGGATGAAAGTTACAGCTTCAGTGAAATCCGTTTGCAAATCGGAGTGATAGATTAGAATCGAGAGCCAACGGTAAGTTTTCTATGTTAAACCATTACACCATTGAAAAACTGGTTATGTTTGCAATCGAAAGAAAAATGACTATAGTTGAAGAGGTAATGGCCCCTAAACTATGTTCTGGGATGAAAGTTACAGCTTCAGTGAAATCCGTTTGCAAATCGGAGTGATAGATTAGAATCGAGAGCCAACGGTAAGTTTTCTATGTTAAACCATTACACCATTGAAAAACTGGTTACGTTTGCAATCGAAAGAAAAATGACTATAGTTGAAGAGGTAATGGCCCCTAAACTATGTTCTGGGATGAAAGTTACAGCTTCAGTGAAATCCGTTTGCAAATCGGAGTGATAGATTAGAATCGAGAGCCAACGGTAAGTTTTCTGTGTTAAACCATTACACCATTAAAAAACTGGTTACGTTTGCAATCGAAAGAAAAATGACTATAGTTGAAGAGGTAATGGCCCCTAAACTATGTTCTGGTATGAAAGTTACAGCTTCAGTGAAATCCGTTTGCAAATCGGAGTGATAGATTAGAATTGAGAGCCAACGGTAAGTTTTCTATGTTAAACCATTACACCATTGAAAAACTGGTTACGTTTGCAATCGAAAGAAAAATGACTATAGTTGAAGAGGTAATGGCCCCTAAACTATGTTCTGGGATGAAAGTTACAGCTTCAGTGAAATCCGTTTGCAAATCGGAGTGATAGATTAGAATCGAGAGCCAACGGTAAGTTTACTATGTTAAACCATTACACCATTGAAAAACTGGTTACGTTTGCAATCGAAAGAAAAATGACTATAGTTGAAGAGGTAATGGCCCCTAAACTATGTTCTGGGATGAAAGTTACAGCTTCAGTGAAATCCGTTTGCAAATCGGAGTGATAGATTAGAATCGAGAGCCAATGGTAAGTTTTCTGTGTTAAACCATTACACCATTGAAAAACTGGTTACGTTTGCAATCGAAAGAAAAATGACTATAGTTGAAGAGGTAATGGCCCCTAAACTATGTTCTGGGATGAAAGTTACAGCTTCAGTGAAATCCGTTTGCAAATCGGAGTGATAGATTAGAATCGAGAGCCAACGGTAAGTTTTCTGTGTTAAACCATTACACCATTGAAAAACTGGTTACGTTTGCAATCGAAAGAAAAATGACTATAGTTGAAGAGGTAATGGCCCCTAAACTATGTTCTGGGATGAAAGTTACAGCTTCAGTGAAATCCGTTTGCAAATCGGAGTGATAGATTAGAATCGAGAGCCAACGGTAAGTTTTCTATGTTAAACCATTACACCATTGAAAAACTGGTTACGTTTGCAATCGAAAGAAAAATGACTATAGTTGAAGAGGTAATGGCCCCCTAAACTATGTTCTGGGATGAAAGTTACAGCTTCAGTGAAATCCGTTTGCAAATCGGAGTGATAGATTAGAATCGAGAGCCAACGGTAAGTTTTCTATGTTAAACCATTACACCATTGAAAAACTGGTTCCGTTTGCAATCAAAAGAAAAATGACTATAGTTGAAGAGGTAATGGCCCCTAAACTATGTTCTGGGATGAAAGTTACAGCTTCAGTGAAATCCGTTTGCAAATCGGAGTGATAGATTAGAATCGAGAGCCAACGGTAAGTTTTCTATGTTAAACCATTACACCATTGAAAAACTGGTTACGTTTGCAATCGAAAGAAAAATGACTATAGTTGAAGAGGTAATGGCCCCTAAACTATGTTCTGGGATGAAAGTTACAGCTTCAGTGAAATCCGTGTGCAAATCGGAGTGATAGATTAGAATCGAGAGCCAACGGTAAGTTTTGTATGTTAAACCATTACACCATTGAAAAACTGGTTACGTTTGCAATCGAAAGAAAAATGACTGTAGTTGAAGAGGTAATGGCCCCTAAACTATGTTCTGGGATGAAAGTTACAGCTTCAGTGAAATCCGTTTGCAAATCGGAAGGATAGATTAGAATCGAGAGCCAACGGTAAGTTTTCTATGTTAAACCATTACACCATTGAAAAACTGGTTACGTTTGCAATCGAAAGAAAAATGACTGTAGTTGAAGAGGTAATGGCCCCTAAACTATGTTCTGGGATGAAAGTTACAGCTTCAGTGAAATCCGTTTGCAAATCGGAGTGATAGATTAGAATCGAGAGCCAACGGTAAGTTTTCTATGTTAAACCATTACACCATTGAAAAACTGGTTACGTTTGCAATCGAAAGAAAAATGACTATAGTTGAAGAGGAAATGGCCCCTAAACTATGTTCTGGGATGAAAGTTACAGCTTCAGTGAAATCCGTTTGCAAATCGGAGTGATAGATTAGAATCGAGAGCCAACGGTACGTTTTCTATGTTAAACCATTACACCATTGAAAAACTGGTTACGTTTGCAATCGAAAGAAAAATGACTATAGTTGAAGAGGTAATGGCCCCCTAAACAATGTTCTGGGATGAAAGTTACAGCTTCAGTGAAATCCGTTTGCAAATCGGAGTGATAGATTAGAATCGAGAGCCAACGGTAAGTTTTCTATGTTAAACCATTACACCATTGAAAAACTGGTTATGTTTGCAATCGAAAGAAAAATGACTATAGTTGAAGAGGTAATGGCCCCTAAACTATGTTCTGGGATGAAAGTTACAGCTTCAGTGAAATCCGTTTGCAAATCGGAGTGATAGATTAGAATCGAGAGCCAA